>NC_057806.1:414449272-414562681 GCF_018294505.1 Triticum aestivum
GCCTCGGCCCAGCTGGCCACTGGGCAAGCCAGGCCGGCCCAGCCGGCGCCCCCATAACCCCTGAAACCCTAGTATGGACCGCACTACCCCCACTCCTCCCGTTCGATCCCATCCTCCCTCCTCGCGCCGCCAGGAGGAGACACAGAGAGGAGCGAGAACCCCCGCAGTCCCCCGCACGCGCCCTTGCCTCGGGCCACGTCACCGGCGCCCGACGCCCTCCCTCCCCTATGGCCGCGCCCCCCGCCCGCGTTGGCCGCACCGGCTCGCTGGCAACCGCCCATCGCCGCCTCTCCACGTCCAAGAGCTCTCCAGGGATCATCTTCATCGACCGCAACCACCGAACCTAGCCGGGATGCCGCACCGTCGTCGCCTTCTTCATTTCTCCCCCGACTGGATCCGCCATGGCTGACCGGCGATCTGCATCGCCCTGAACCGCTCCGGCTCCACCGAGTCCCCCACGAGCTTCAATGTGAGCTCCCACCTGCTTCCCCTCTCTCCCGCGTGAATCAACCACAGAGGCATCGTCCCCTGCGAGCCCCAAAGCTATCGTCCGCCATGGCCGATGAATGCATCGCTGCCGTGCTCCCCGCTGCGTTCCGTTGGTGTGCGCGAGCTCTAGGAGCTGTACAGATGTTGCCTGACCCTTTTCCTACCTCATTCTCCTCTTGTTTCACCGGATCCATCGAGCTCTTGTTCAGCTGCCGCTAGACCTCGTCGTCGGCGTCCATCCCGGCACCTCCAGCACCAACCACTAGCCCTACTCGATGCGCGCCAACACGCTCGTCCTGACTGATGTTCGTGGGTGACCAAATGGTCGCCAGAACGCAACTCTGGTGAGCCTCCGTCGTGTACTGTGGCTGCCGGCGGCTAAACGCCGATGCACTAGCATGGCACCATTAACTCAGCTCCAAATGGCGCCCTGTGTCCCTGACCAACGGGACCCACACCTAATTAATCATGGGCATAATTAACAGACTAGTTAAAGTAATCCTGATAGCCACTGACGGGCCATGCTACTGCAACGATTAGGTTTAACTCTAATAAAATTTGTTAGTAATTTGACCCACTCACCACTAGGCCCCACCCTGACTAATTAAGTTAATTAGTTTAAATAAACTCTTTTAATATTGCCACTGCCTATGACATATGGGCCCCACGCCCCCATTTAAAAAAAAGAGTTAGAAAATTAATTAGAAAATATTAATTAATTAATTAGATAATTAATTAACTTAACTAAATCTGTTAAATTAATATAATGGCTTAATTAAACTAATAAACCTACTTAGTTAGTCTAAGACAATGACGAATGGGGCCCACACGTCAGTTGACCAGTCAACACCTCTGTTGACTGCTGACATCGTGCTGACGTCATGATGACGTCAGCAAACCCTGTTCGGGATAATGTTGAATTAAAATATTTAAATTAATCCTAAAATGATTTAAATCTTTTAAAATTAATATAAAATAAACCGTAACTTGGATGGAAAAACTTTTACATGAAAGTTGCTCAGAACGACGAGACGATTCCGGATACGCAACCCGTTCGTCCGCCACACCCCCCTAACCTATCGAACTCGCAACTTTCCCCTTCCGGCTCCTCTTCCAGGAAACGCGAAACACCGGGGATAATTTCCTGGATGTTTCCCCCCTTCACCGGTATCACCTCATACCGCGTTAGGACACCTCTAGCACCAAAACTTGTCATGTCATGCATCGCTATGCATCTGCTTGCTTAAATATTTATTGTTTCTTCCCCCTCTTCTCTCGCTAGACACCGAGAGCGACGCCGCTGCTACCCAGTACGACTACGGAGTTGACGACCCCTCTCTCTTGCCAGAGCAACCAGGCAAGCCCCCCCTTTGATCACCAGATATCGCCTATTCTTATCTCTACTGCTTGCATTAGAGTAGTGTAGCATGTTACTGCTTTTCGTTAATCCTATTCTGATGCATATCATGTCCTTGCTACTACTGTTGTTACCTTTACCTGCTATCCTAATGCTTAGTATAGGATGCTAGTGTTCCATCAGTGGCCCTACACTATTGTCCGTCTGCCATGCTATCTACTGGGCCGTGATCACTTCGGGAGGTGATCACGGGCATTTACAATATACTTTACACAGCAGGTGATCACGGGCATTTACAAAAGAATAGTGAGAAGTGAATTATTATGAGGTGCACCGGTATGAGAAGGCATTGAAATGAGGAAAGGGTAAGATCAACAAAGCCTGACTTGAAACCACCAGAGAAGATAAAAGAAATGAAGAATGATGAACTAGAAGCTCCGTTAGTATCTTCATGAGAATCACCGCATAAGAATATTGATAGAAAAAGAATGGAGAGGCTTCACATCAATAAGATGGATACTCGATTAAGAAATCTGAGTCCTTCACAAAAAAAGGTGGGTGGGTGGGAAAACAAATGCAACTTGAGATGGATGAAACGAACACCGTAGAGAAAGCTGAGATTGAAACTTGAGGATGTTGCAATGATCGGATCCATTTGAAGAGAAGCAAGCCGGTTAAAAGGGATTGACAAAAACAATCTTGATTATCAAGAAGGATTGGTATCCACATCGGAGTATGAGAACACCATTTGGGACAGGTATGGAATCCACATTTGACTTCGAAGCAACTCGAATACCACAACTCAAAACAAAACAAAGGATTGGCTTGCAAAATAAGCCGGAACAAACATATGATAGAGATTTCGTCCGAAGTTTTCGTGGTGGGGCCTACACGGGCTCGATCGTACAGCACCATCATGTACAAGGCAGTGCACATGACATATGAAGCGTCCCTGAGTCGGCATAGCCAAGGACTCTTTAAGACAGAACGAGACCACTGTAAAACCAACCATGGATAGGCGGACCACTAGACGTCGAACCCCAATTTCAAATGATACATCTATCAGAAAGATATCCTACGAGTTACTTGAATTCCCACCTATGAAACTCCCGAACCTTTCCGGTTATGCAATCAGGTGTTGGGGATACAGGGGAAGCATAATATCTCACCCAAATCTAGCAAATCCTACATCCAGCCGTATCCATCCTTCAACACATAACCGAGAAATACTTCGGAAACCATCTACCCCAACCTTCGAAAATCATCCGTCATACAAGTTATGGCGATACTCCCGAACTCCCGCCCCAGTACTGGGTGGCGTCGAGGTTATCTCACCAACGAACTGCATAAAAGAGATTTTCGATGTCGGCGAACTAAACTCAGGTATTCCAGAACCGCAACGATAAAATTATGACGACAACACCTTAGAGCTCAACTCCCCGGGACACTGCCACAAAACCCCTGACAGGAGGCACCAAGACAATGTTCTCGTCACAAAACCATCGAAACGATTCCAAGATACCCGCGTGATCCTAAATTTTTTTAGTGAAATTTGAGAATAGAAGAGTCAAAACTCTACGTCAGGATGCCTTACCAGAGCGATGAGGAGACTGGGGAGTGAAAGGAATTTCCTAAACTCTCTGATATATAATTCCTAAACGACTCAAAACATTTTTCTAGACACAACTCGGCCGCTAAAAACGATCAAGCAATGGGGCTCCTAAGGTCGGGAAGGCTCTGATTACCAACTTGTAACGCCCTCGATGCGACTATATCTCCCACGTGTCGAAGCACGACTTAGAGGCATAACCGCATTGAAAGCAATGTCGCAAATGAGGTAATCTTCACACAACCCATGTAATACATAAGGGAAAGAGATACATAGTTGGCTTACAATCGCCACTTCACACAAATACATGAATAAAGCATTACATCATCCAAATACAATCAAGGTCCGACTACGGAACCAAAATAAAAGAAGACTACCCCAAAAGCTACACAGATCCCCGATCGTCCCGACTGGGCTCCACTACTGATCAACTAGAACAAAACAACACAAAGGACAAGATCTTCATCGAGCCCCTCCTGAGCTTGGTTGCGTCACCTGCTCGGTAACATCGGCACCTGCAAACTGGTTTTGGAAGTATCTGTGAGCCACAGGGACTCAGCAATCTCGCACCCTCGCGATCAAGACTATTTAAGCTTATGGGTAAGGTAAAGGTATGAGGTGGAGCTGCAGCAAGCGACTAGCATATATGGTGTTTAACATACGCAAATGAGAGCGAGAAGAGAAGGCAAAAACACGGTCGAACAACTATGATCAAGAAGTGATCCTAGAACAACCTACGTCAAGCATTACTCCAACACCGTGTTCACTTCCCGGACTCTGCCGGAAAGAGACCATCACGGTTACACACGCGGTTGATGCATTTTAATTAAGTTAAGGATCAAGTTATCTACAACCGGACATTAACAAATTCCCATCTGCCCATAACCGCGGGCACGACTTTCGAAAGTTCAAAACCCCGCAGGGGAGTCCCAACTTAGCCCATGACAAGCTCTCACGGTCAACGAAGAAATAGATCTCCTCCCGAGACATTCCGATCAGACTCGGTATCCCGGTTCTACAAGACATCCTCGACAATGGTAAAACAAGTCCAGCAAGACCACCCGCTGTGCCGACAAATCCCGATAGGAGCTGCACATATCTCGTTCTCAGGGCACACCAGATAAGCTAAGCGTACAGGAGCCGACATAACCCTAGTTGCCAAGGGTTGGCCCTGCACGGTGCTCTGGGTTGGACCAACACTCAGAGGAGCACTGGTCCGGGGGTTTAAAATAAGATGACCCTTGGGCTGGCCTAATCCAAGGGAAAAGAGGCTAGGCGGCAAATGGTAAAACCAATGTTGGGCCTTGCTGGAGGAGTTTTATTCAAAGCGAACTGTCAAGGGGTTCCCATTATAACCCAATCGCGTAAGGAACGCAAAATCCGGGAACATAACACCGATATGACGGAAACTAGGGCAGCAAGAGTGGAACAAAACACCAGGCATAAGGCCGAGCCTTCCACCCTTTACCAAGTATATAGATGCATTAATTAAATAAGGTATATTGTGATATCCCAACAAGTAAACATGTTCCAACAAGGAACAACATCTCCATGTTCCAACAAGGAACAAACTTCAATCTTCACCTGCAACTAACAATGCTATAAGAGGGGTTGAGCAAAGCAGGAACATAGCCAAACAACGGTTTGCTAGGGCAAGGTGGGTTAGAGGCTTGGTTCAACAATATGGGAGGCATGATAAGCAAGTGGTAGGTATCACAGCATAGGCATAGCAAAAGAGCGAGCAACTAAGCAAGCAAAGATAGAAGTGATTTCGAGGGTATGATCATCTTGCCTGAAATCCCGCAAGGAAGAAGAACGAGTCCATGAAGAAGACAAACGGACGTAGTCAAACGGGTCCTCACAAACGCGATGTTATTGGAACCAACCCGAAGGAGCAAACACCGGAAAGGAAGCACACAACATAGTAAACAAACCACACATGAACATGGTATGATATGCGAGATGCGGTATGCGATGCATATGCATGATTTGACAAGGAATGCATGAACCTGGCCTCAACTTGGAAAGCCAAGTGTGCCACTGGAAATATGAGATGAAATCGCTTGAAAACGATATAAGGAACGCCGGAATCGGAGTTACGGTTTGGAAATGACAAGCAATTCAAATATGGCACCGTTCTGCGATTTACAGCAAGTAGCCATCTAAATGCAACAAGATGAACATGCTACAGCACCCAAACATGGCATCAAAATACATGGCAGGAACACATTCATGATGCTTAACAAAAGACTAGCACTGAGCTACGGCCAATTCATCCATTAAGAGGTCCAAACAAGCATGGCAAAAATGCATATGGTAAACAGATTTCAGACTTAGTGAAATTAACACAAGTCTGGAATTTCAGATCAGGTAGCACTCTTTGGAGCATGAAAACTATAAGCTACAGGGCCTGAACATGGCAAAGTAAAGCATGGCATGGAGCTACTCAAAGAGCTTAACAAAAGTCCCTTAGTGACCTTGAGCCAAAAGGGATCATAAAATGCATTTGCAAGCATGTGAACATGGCAAAAACATAATCAGTTCTCAGACTTGGTGAAAACTGGGACATGCTGAAACAGATATCAAGTAGGCATGTTTACGAGCTCGATGCACTCACTACAGAGCATGTCATGATAATCCAAGCATACACCCATCATGAATACACAAAATACGAGCTAGACATGGCAAGAACAACAACATAGCATGCACGGATCAACTAAACATCCTCGGCAAAATCGCTAACAAGTAGACAATCTGCCCAGATTCACGAAATAGCAAAAGTAGAGCTCGATTGACTCAAGCTAGGATGCGCCATAATTGCAAACAAAGACATGGATGGATAGAGCACTACAAGATTAACAAAACATCCTTACTGATCATCCTCAAAAGAGGCACGGATCACTAGGAAACAACATGAACATTTGACATCATGAGATAAACAGATCAAGGACTTGGTGGAAATGCTAAGTCCCTGAAATCAGCACTAACAAGTGCACCACTTTGCAAGCTTGTGCAAGTCACCACACACATCACAAAAATACATGGGTTGCACCTCTGGAAAGATGACAAAACCCTTAACAAAACATATGTAGAGCTCATGGGCATATCATGCACACAATAATCATGGCAAAAATGACAAATATCTAAATGGAGCAGCAGATCTGACAATTATCTCAAGTAGCCTACTTCTAACAGCATTTCGGGCATCAAGATGAACTCAAATGAAAATGATGCAATGAGATTAAATGATGTGCTCTCAAAGACGAACATTTTGATATGTTATATGCATAAATCGGAGCTACGGATGCAAAGTTACGGCATGATGAACATAGGCATGTGAATCTGGAAATTTCGAGGAAAAAACAGACAGGCGCGAGACAACTAAATGACGCCTAGGCGAGGCTTACGCGAGGAGGCTCACCAGCGGGCCATTGGGCCGGAGTGGAAGGAGAGACGGACTAGGCCGGCTGAACCGTGGGCCTTAGGAGGCGCTGTGGCCCAGGAGGGAGTCAACGGCGAAGCGGATCGGGGCTCTCCCGATCCCGTCCGGCGGCGGCGGCGTGAAGGAACTCCGGCGAGGGGTTGGGAGATCTTTGGCGAGGCAGGGAGGCAAGGAAGCACCGGATCCGGCGGGGCTCGGCTCCCCGGGCCCGGATCTGGCCATGACGAGACGGCGGCGCTAGGGCCCCATGGCAGAGCAGCGGCGGGAACCGGCGGCGGTGCGAAGCCAGGACGCGCCGCTCCGGCGAAGAAGGTGCGGTGGCGGAGAACAGGCATCGGCGGCGGAGCAAGCGCCGGCGGAGAGGCGGTTGGCGGCGCGGGGCGTGTGGGCCAGGAGGGCTCAGTGCGGGCCTGCCCGGGCTGCGGCGGAGGGGGCCGGCCGGGTACACATGGCACGCTCTGATTGGGCGCGGGCGGCGGCGGAGGTTGAAACGGACACGTCCGCCGGCGAGGTTTTTGTCCGGCGCACGAGGAGAGGGAGGGATCTAGAGTTTGCACCGCGAATTTCGGAGGGGATCACATCTTTATAGGTAGAGGGAGCTAGGAGAGTCCAAATGAGGTGCGGTTTGCGGCCACACGATCGTGATTGAACGACCGACATGATGGAGGGGGTTTAGATGGGTTTTGGGCCACTTTGGAGGGGTGTTGGGCTGCAACACACACGAGGCCTTTTCGGTCCCTCGGTTAACCGTTGGAGTATCAAACGAAGTCCAAATGGCACGAAACTTGACAGGCGGTCTACCGGTAGTAAACCAAGGCCGCTTGGAAAGTCTCGGTCCAATCCGGAAATGTTTAATCCCCACACACGAAAGAAAGGTAGAAATGACCACCGGAGGAGAACGGAGCGCCGGAATGCAAAACGGACAACGGGGAAAATGCTCGGATGCAAGAGACGAACACGTATGCAAATGAAATGCACATGATGACATGATATGAAATGCATGACACGCAAGCAATGACAAAGCAACAACAACGAATAACTGGACGACACCTGGCACATCGGTCTCGGGGCGTTACAACACTCCACCACTACGAGAGGATCTCGTCCCAAGATCTAGAATGGCACCGGAGGGACAACGGAAGAGAAAGAGAAGAGGTCAGACTAAGTTGCTTCTTTGACAAACAAGTGAAACCAAAGAACCTTGAAAAGGTTAAGCCATATCGAGAAACGAATGCAACGGAGATGAACGAAATTGAAAACACACCGATAGAAACGACGAACAAAGAAGAACAAATTCGTATAGCGCTCCGGTTGGAAAGAGATGCAAGACTTGATAAGATGAAAAGAACTTGATCTTGACAAGAACAAAAAGAAAAAAGATAGAAGAGAGCCACATCAAAATGCCTCCGGAAGAAAAGAGAGAATGGAAAGGAGTGAACGAAGTAGAAAACAATATCTTGGCAGAGCACGCTTACAACAAAGGCTAGAACGGAGTTGTTGGAAAACCAACAACGAAAAGAATAATCTTGATATGGTCTTATGAAATACATCTCAAAATTATGAGGTGACAATCTGCCACTCACGGGAAAGAATTGTATTTATTTGAACAAGGAGACGAGAAAGTATTTCACCGGGAGGATAAAGAAGAGCTTGGATCATTTATGAGCACCATAGATAGCAACAGTCCTTAGGGATGGCTTTAGGTGAAATATAACCCAAGACAATTCCAATGAATAGGTTGATGGATTTAAAATATCCCAATCTTGACAGCATGTCAATCATGAAAACATGAACTCAAATTATCAAGAATGACATAATACCACCTCCAATGATACGATAGACAGAAATGCACTCCGGATTACAATATGAAGAAAGCTTGAGTTTCTTAGAAAAGAATCTCAATGAATACTTCGAGAAGGGATTAAATCCTTGATGAATCCATCATGTAGAACCTTCATGAAGAACTCCGGTAATAAAAGAATGATCCAAAATAATTGAATGATGAAAATAATAAGATTCAAGCCTCGCAATGGTTTAGATAGAGAACTCTGTGATAATATAATTGAAAGAGGTTGGAACTTCGGGAAAAAGAGAAGATGAATCAAGTGAAACCGCGAATTTGATGAACCCCCGGAATAAGGAATTGAATTCGCTCGATGAAATAAGAATGAGAATTACATTATGCCTATCCTTCACCAATTAAATTGATGACAATCAACGGCTTCAACATATTACTTATTCTCGTAGCAAGGATTAAGAGAGATATAGCGCCAACTTGGGAAGGTCTTCTTTGAACCACCGGTAGGATTGACAACGAATAAATTGATAAGGAAGAGAAACCTGGAAGACCCACCGTAAGAAATGAAAATGAACGAAGATACTTGAGAGAATTCAGATACAACTGAAACAAAGAGATCACGCGCTGATTAAAGAATATTGAATGATGCACCGGTGAGATTTGGGGAACGAGAGCTGAAAGCTGAGAATGAACAAGTCTTCTGAAATGATGGGCTCCGGATAATCCAACTGAGAAGACTCTTGCATTACTTCGGATGGGTGAAAAGAATTCTCACAATCAAAACAATTATGAGAGGCTGGTATCAAGCTTGAACCACGAATCTTGAGGAGAGTGGAGCAAGATTGAGAGAAAAATCTTCTTCGGTCTTCAAAATCTGAGAATTACGATGAGAAACACCACCATGAATTGTTGAGGCACTCCGGAATGAAGAATGGAAAGGTTGAACCAACGGTTAAAAGAATTTGATAGATCTTGGAGAAATACATATGACTCATGATAATTCATTCTTACGTCAAACTTTGAGATGAATTTGAAAAGCTCTGGGAGAATAAGAAGAGTCAGGTAAGATCCTGGAAAAAGACCTGTGGGTTAGGGCCCACTCAAAAGAAACATCGTTGAATGATTGCTTGAAAAGAGAGATTGCACCGGTTGAATTAAATGGCTTGAATAAGATAACAACCTCGAACTAGGTTGAACGGGTCTTGGATGACAAGACGAGCCTTTTGAGAAAGCTTGAGCACGCCGAAACAAAAGAATAGTGAGAAGTGAATTATTATGAGGTGCACCAGTATGAGAAGGCATTGAAATGAGGAAAGGGTAAGATCAACAAAGCCTGACTTGAAACCACCGGAGAAGATAAAAGAAATGAGGAATGATGAACTAGAAGCTCCGTTAGTATCTTCATGAGAATCACCGGATAAGAATATTGATAGAAAAAGAATGGAGAGGCTTCACATCAATAAGATGGATACTCGATTAAGAAATCTGAGTCCTTCACAAAAAAAGGTGGGTGGGTGGGAAAACAAATGCAACTTGAGATGGATGAAACGAACACCGTAGAGAAAGCTGAGATTGAAACTTGCGGATGTTGCAATGATCGGATCCATTTGAAGAGAAGCAAGCCGGTTAAAAGGGATTGACGAAAACAATCTTGATGATCAAGAAGGATTGGTATCCACATCGGAGTACAAAGTTTGAGAAAGCGCTAGGCGTTAATTATGCGTTTGGCCACCTACTTGCGCTTTTCTAGCTTAGGCGTGATTAGGCGCAATTAGGCGCAATTATGCGTTTTCTATATAATTGTACGGATATGGGCAAAAAAGAGCAGTTTGACATAAAAAAAGTGCTAGAATGTAAACTGGAGGTACAATTATAAGTTTATAACCTTGTTCTCTCTCCAATATGTTGCCCCTGCCTCTTTGTATGTTGTCCTCTGATCGTCTCCCTCCAATGCATTGTGCAACAACTAAATACATCATAGAGAAGATGACAAGATGTTAGCAGCAGCAACCAACAAGCAAGGAGCAAGCAAAGCATTATATATCAGATTCATCATTCATATATGTAAAATGTAATGTAATAGGCAGAACAGATCACAAGTTCACAACTTGATTGAGCAATCAAAGCAAACTAGCAAAGTAGCAAACAAGCAATGTAATAGGTAGAACATATCACAAGTTCACAACTTCACAAGCAAGCATATTACATAACAAATAAAAGTCTTAAACTTGCTTAGTGCTACCAAACCAAAGTACCACGGCCACGATCCACAATAGTCTCACCCGTGACCACTCCATCATAGTCTCTTACATAACAAATAACAAACAAAAGACAAATGCATGAATGCAAATGCATGATAACTTGATCACTTAATGGCATGATGCTGCCAACCATCATGCAATGAGCCAATGATCACTAGCTCAAATGCTCAATGCCTCTCAATCATCCTCATACTCAATCTCATCTTCATCCAGTATCTCCTCATCATCATGATCGGATTCAAACTCCTCCTCCTCAAGGTCTCTCACTCTTGCACTCCTCCGAAGTTGGAGTTGCTCTTGTGCTCCCATTGCTTCACCAAGTAGATCCCATGATATCCCCGTACCCGGATGAACATCTCCATCCTCCTCATCAAGATAAACAACGCTTGCATAATCATCCCCTCCTTCAAATAGAAATCCTTGAGCTTCGGTAGCATCGGTGCTAATGAGCACATCCCATTTCTTCTTCTCTAGGAGCTTTTGTTTCCTAGACAACATCCTATTGTTGAACCTTACGAAGACCAAATTGTTGCATCGCTCCGTTGTGAGCCTATTTCTTCTCTTGGTATGTATCTACATATTAAACATCATTTTGCATGAGCATATTTAAAAACAAAAACGAGAGACAAATGAGGAGACAAAATTGAGAGAAGAGATAATACCGATTCAAATGCACTCCAGTTTCTTTCACAACCAGAAGAGCTAGAGGTCAGAGAGAGGATTCTCATAGCCATTTCTTTCAAATTTGGTGTTTCTCCTCCATAAAGCTTCCACCAACCAACTAGAAATCGGAGAACATATAGCAGTAGCAAGTTAGTAGTAGCAGCAGCAAAAAGCAGCAGTAGCATGGTAGCAGGCTAGCAGCAGCATCAAGGTAGCAGCAGCAGTAGCATGGTAGCAGCAGCAGCAGGAAGCAAGCATCAATAGCAGCAGCAACAGCAAGAAACAAGCATCAATAGTAGCAGCAGCAGCAACATCAAGAAACAAGCATCAATAGTAGCAGCAACAGCTTCTTTCCAAAAGTTCCTTCTTTGTTTTCATATTTCAGAAACTCGTCATTGACAACCAGCATGCAAGTATCATGATCATTTCCATAGTATTGTTCAGCACACTCCTGAAATCCTTCATTTGCAGTGGTAAAGACGGAGCTATCTGCATAACTATAGTGTGGGTTCAACACATATGCGGCCATGTGCAGTGGAGAATCTAGCCTTCCATTCATCTTCTTTTCAACAATGCCCATATTATCTTTGTAGTTCCTCTCCAAGTTGTTAAATGCCTCCTTCATCTCCCTCTTTGCATTCACCAACTCTCCATACAACCAAGCCATCGATGGCTTAATATCCCCATCAACCAAACGAAGTACTCTCACCAATGGCTCAAACACCTTTATGCATAGGAGCACACCTTTCCAAAAGTTTGCATCCATCACCGTTGCTGTTGCATCCTTGCCTTTCTTTGTTTTCACATTTTTCATATCTTCCCAAGCTCTTTCAACCACCATATACCTTAAAGCATCTTTCTTCTCCAACAAACTTTGCAATGTGAGAAAAGCGGAAGCAAATCTAGTCACCCCCGGCCTTATGATATCTCTCCTTTTTGTAGCAACCCTCATCAATGCCAAAGTCTTGTGATGCGCATAGATGAAGATGGTGAGGTTCTTTGCTTGATCAATTATTGTTTTGAATCTGTTGAGGCTGCCAATTCCTTGGAGCATTAAGTTGATAGTGTGAGTTGCACAAGAGCTCCAAAAGATCTTCGGCCTCTTCTCAAGCAACATTTTCTTGGCTCCCATGTTATTGGAAGCATTGTCCGTCACCACTTGCATCACATGCTCCGCCCCTACCTCCTCAATTGCGCTGTCCACTAGCTGAAATATGACGTCACTTGTATGTGACACATCAGATGTTTCCTTTGATTTGAGAAAACTTGTCCCCCCACTGCAATGCATGCACAAATTCATTATGCTCCTCCTCTTCATGTCCGTCCATGCATCTGTCATGATGGTGCACCCAAGCTTTATCTTCTCCTTCTCACGTTCATCTAACAAACTCTTGGTCCTTGCATATTCATCACTCAACAACTTCTCCCTAAGCTCATATTGAGTAGGAGGCTCATATCCAGGACCAAATTTGCCTATGGCCTCACACATTTGACAAAACTCATCATTGTCAAGAGCATTAAATGGTATGCCTACAAGCAAAGGAACAAAACAATGCAATCAAGCAATCATTTCAAGCACAAGCAAGCAAAGAAATGAAGGACTCCAGAATTACCATGTGAATACACCCATCTAGCAACATATGGTGAACATTGACCTCTTCTCTCCTTGAATAGTGCTTCATTCATACTTAGCTGCTTCAAGGCTTCCTCTTTGCTTGATTTACCATCAATAGGACGCACAAACTTGTCCATTGGTCCTAATTTGTTGGGCTCCGATGATGTGCTTCCAACACAAATAGATTCTCTACCATCCCTTGCTTCATTTAGGGCTGTAACATGCACATCAGCCCTCACTTCTGCCGTATGTTTTTTCTTCGCCACCTTCTTTGCCTCATATGCATCAAGAGCTCTCTGGCATATTGCTTTAGCCTCCGGAGTTGATCTTAAACATGAAAGAACGCTTGAGGTGGTGCCTGTGATGTGTAGCTTGAAACGGTTAATTCCTCCGGTGCTAATATGGCCACAAAAGTCACACTTCACCCTCTCCTTGTTTGTGACATCACATAGTTTCCCATAGTTCCATCCAACATCATTGGATTTCCTCTTCAGAGCTATCGGCCTTTCGGACTCTGTTTGGGCGGTGGTGTTCTCTGATGTTGACATCCTATAACAACAAGTCAACAACACAAATTAGCAGCTAGTAGCCACAGACAGCAGCAGCAGCTAGCATTAGCAACAAACAAGTAGCAGCAGCAGCCAGCATCAGCATCAGCTAGCATCAGCAGCAAACAAGTAGTAGCAGCATCAAACAGCAGTAGCAGCTAGCAGCAGTAAATTAACAGCAACAGGCAACAGCACCAAGTACTACTACTTTTACTCTACTAGTAAACAACACCACTAACTACCACCACCAGCAGCTAACATCACTTCAGCGGCAACTAGTAGCACCAGCAAAGCAGCAACAGGCAGAAGCTAGCAGGAGAAGGTAGGATCGATGGGGATCTGGGGGCTCACCTGCCTGAAGAGAAGAAGACCAGGCCGCGAGATCCACGGCGGGATGAGGTCGAAGGCCAGCAACCGGAGGTGTGGGGGAGGGCCCGAGCAGGAGAGGCGCGAGGAGAAGCTTCAGATCCAGGGCGGAGGGCGTGCTGCTGCCGGCGGCGCGAGGAGAGTCTCGCGGCCCCAAGGAGAGTCCGGCGGCGCGAGGAATGGAGGAGAGGAGACCCTAACCCTAACACGGGCTCGATTTTGACCCTCTGCCTTTCATCCCGTGGCTCCCTGCCTCTTTATCCCGATTCCCCGATGGATCCCCTCTCGTCGTTCTGCGCCATTAAGCGCCCGTTCCGCGCTGTTCCGCGCGCTTAAGCTCGCCTCAGCGAGAAAAGCGCTCCGCCTAGGCGCGCGTCGCGCCTTTACGAGCGCACATGGCCTATGCGAGGCGGTAGGCCAGCGCCTTGCGCGTAGGCGCGCATAAGCGCTCGATTAAGCGCGCTTTCCCGAACTTTGTCGGAGTATGAGAACACCATTTGGGACAGGTATGGAATCCACATTTGACTTCGAAGCAACTCGAATACCACAACTCAAAACAAAACAAAGGATTGGCTTGCAAAATAAGCCGGAACAAACATATGATAGAGATTTCGTCCGAAGTTTTCATGGTGGGGCCTACACGGGCTCGATCGTACAACACCATCATGTACAAGGCAGTGCACATGACATACGAAGCGTCCCCGAGTCGGCATAGCCAAGGACTCTTTAAGACACAACGAGACCACTGTAAAACCAACCGTGGATAGGCGGACCACTAGACGTCGAACCCCAATTTCAAATCATACATCTGTCGGAAAGATATCTTACGAGCTACTTGAATTCCCACCTATGAAACTCCCGAACCTTTTCGGTTATGCAATCAGGTGTTGGGGATACAGGGGAAGCATAATATCTCACCCAAATCTAGCAAATCCTACATCCAGTTGTATCCATCCTTCAACACATAACCGAGAAAAACTTCGGAAACCATCTACCTCAACCTTCGAAAATCATCCGTTATACAAGTTATGGCGATACTCCCGAACTCCGCCCCAGTACTGGGTGGCGTCGAGGTTATCTCACCAACGAACTACATAAAAGAGATTTTCGATGTCGGCGAACTAAACTCAGGTATTCCAGAACCGCAACGATAAAATTATGACGACAACACCTTGGAGCTCAACTCCCCGGGACACTGCCACAGAACCCCTGACAGGAGGCACCAAGACAATGTTCTCATCACAAAACCATCGAAACGATTCCAAGATACCCGCGTGATCCTAAATTTTTTTAGTGAAATTTGAGAAGAGAAGAGTCAAAACTCTACATCAGGATGCCTTACCAGAGCGATGAGGAGACTGGGGAGTAAAAAGAATTTCCTAAACTCTCCGATATATAATTCCTAAATGACTCAAAACATTTTTCTAGACACAACTCAGCCGCTAAAAACGATCAAGCAATGGGGCTCCTAAGGTCGGGAAGGCTCTGATTACCAACTTGTAACGCCCTCGATGCGGCTATATCTCCCACGTGTCGAAGCACGACTTAGAGGCATAACCGCATTGAAAGCAATGTCGCAAATGAGGTAATCTTCACACAACCCATGTAATACATAAGGGAAAGAGATACATAGTTGGCTTACAATCGCCACTTCACACAAATACATGAATAAAGCATTACATCATCCAAATACAATCAAGGTCCGACTACGGAACCAAAATAAAAGAAGACTACCCCAAAAGCTACACAGATCCCCGATCGTCCCGACTGGGCTCCACTACTAATCAACTAGAACGAAACAACACAAAGGACAAGATCTTCATCGAGCTCCTCCTGAGCTTGGTTGCGTCACCTGCTCGGTAACATCGGCACCTGCAAACTGGTTTTGGAAGTATCTGTGAGCCACGGGGACTCAGCAATCTCGCACCCTCGCGATCAAGACTATTTAAGCTTATGGGTAAGGTAAAGGTATGAGGTGGAGCTGCAGCAAGCAACTAGCATATATGGTGTTTAACATACGCAAATGAGAGCGAGAAGAGAAGGCAAAAGCACGGTCGAACAACTATGATCAAGAAGTGATCCTAGAACAACCTACGTCAAGCATTACTCCAACACCGTGTTCACTTCCCGGACTCTGCCGGAAAGAGACTATCACGGTTACACACGCGGTTGATGCATTTTAATTAAGTTAAGGATCAAGTTATCTACAACCGGACATTAACAAATTCCCATCTGCCCATAACCGCGGGCACGGCTTTCGAAAGTTCAAAACCCCGCAGGGGAGTCCCAACTTAGCCCATGACAAGCTCTCATGGTCAACGAAGGAATAGACCTCCTCCCGAGACATTCCGATCAGACTCGGTATCCCGGTTCTACAAGACATCCTCGACAATGGTAAAACAAGTCCAGCAAGACCACCCGCTGTGCCGACAAATCCCGATAGGAGCTGCACATATCTCGTTCTCAGGGCACACCAGATAAGCTAAGCGTACAGGAGCCGACATAACCCTAGTTGCCAAGGGATGGCCCTGCACGGTGCTCTGGGTTGGACCAACACTCAGAGGAGCACTGGCCCGGGGGTTTAAAATAAGATGACCCTTGGGCTGGCCTAACCCAAGGGAAAAGAGGCTAGGTGGCAAATGGTAAAACCAATGTTGGGCCTTGCTGGAGGAGTTTTATTCAAAGCAAACTGTCAAGGGGTTCCCATTATAACCCAATCGCGTAAGGAACGAAAAATCCGGGAACATAACACCGATATGATGGAAACTAGGGCGGCAAGAGTGGAACAAAACACCAGGCATAAGGCCGAGCCTTCCACCCTTTACCAAGTATATAGATGCATTAATTAAATAAGGTATATTGTGATATCCCAACAAGTAAACATGTTCCAACAAGGAACAACATCTCCATGTTCCAACAAGGAACAAACTTCAATCTTCACCTGCAACTAACAACGCTATAAGAGGGGCTGAGCAAAGCGGGAACATAGCCAAACAACGGTTTGCTAGGGCAAGGTGGGTTAGAGGCTTGGTTCAACAATATGGGAGGCATGATAAGCAAGTGGTAGGTATCGCAGCATAGGCATAGCAAAAGAGCGAGCAACTAAGCAAGCAAAGATAGAAGTGATTTCGAGGGTATGATCATCTTGCCTGAAATCCCGCAAGGAAGAAGAACGAGTCCATGAAGAAGAAAAACGGACGTAGTCGAACGGGTCCTCACAAACGCGACGTTATCAGAACCAACCCGAAGGAGCAAACACCGGAAAGGAAGCACACAACATAGTAAACAAACCACACATGAACATGGTATGATATGCGAGATGCGGTATGCGATGCATATGCATGATTTGACAAGGAATGCATGAACCTGGCCTCAACTTGGAAAGCCAAGTGTGCCACTGGAAATATGAGATGAAATCGCTTGAAAACGATATAAGGAACGTCGAAATCGGAGTTACGGTTTGGAAATGGCAAGCAATTCAAATATGGCACCGTTCTGCGATTTACAGCAAGTGGCCATCTAAATGCAACAAGATGAACATGCTACAGGACCCAAACATGGCATCAAAATATATGGCAGGAACACATTCATGATGCTTAACAAAAGACTAGCACTGAGCTACGGCCAATTCATCCATTAACAGGTTCAAACAAGCATGGCAAAAATGCATATGGTAAACAGATTTCAGACTTAGTGAAATTAACACAAGTCTGGAATTTCAGATCAGGTAGCACTCTTTGGAGCATGAAAACTATAAGCTACAGGGCCTGAACATGGCAAAGTAAAGCATGGCATGGAGCTACTCAAAGAGCTTAAGAAAAGTCCCTTAGTGACCTTGAGCCAAAAGGGATCATAAAATGCATTTGCAAGCATGTGAACATGGCAAAAACATAATCAGTTCTCAGACTTGGTGAAAACTGGGACATGCTGAAACAGATATCAAGTAGGCATGTTTACGAGCTCGATGCACTCACTACAGAGCATGTCATGATAATCCAAGCATACACCCATCAAGAATACACAAAATACAAGCTAGACATGGCAAGAACAACAACATAGCATGCACGGATCAACTACAACATCCTCGGCAAAATCGCTAACAAGTAGACAATGTGCCCAGATTCACGAAATAGCAAAAGTAGAGCTCGATTGACTCAAGCTAGGATGCGTCATAATTGCAAACAAAGACATGGATGGATAGAGCACTACAAGATTAACAAAACATCCTTACTGATCATCCTCAAAAGAGGCACGGATCACTAGGAAACAACATGAACATTTGACATCATGAGATAAACAGATCAAGGACTTAGTGGAAATGCTAAGTCCCTGAAATCAGCACTAACAAGTGCACCACTTTGCAAGCTTGTGCAAGTCACCACACACATCACAAAAATACATGGGTTGCACCTCTGGAAAGATGACAAAACCCTTAACAAAACATATGTAGAGCTCATGGGCATATCATGCACACAATAATCATGGCAAAAATGACAAATATCTAAATGGAGCAGCAGATCTGACAATTATCTCAAGTAGCCTACTTCTAACAGCATTTCGGGCATCAAGATGAACTCAAATGAAAATGATGCAATGAGATTAAATGATGTGCTCTCAAAGGCGAACATATTGATATGTTATATGCATGAATCGGAGCTACGGATGCAAAGTTACGGCATGATGAACATAGGCATGTGAATCTGGAAATTTCGAGGAAAAAACAGACAGGCGCGAGACAACTAAATGACGCCTAGGCGAGGCTTACGCGAGGAGGCTCACTAGCGGGCCATTGGGCCGGAGTGGAAGGAGAGGCGGACTAGGCCGGCTGAACCGTGGGCCTTAGGAGGCGCTGTGGCCCAGGAGGGAGTCAACGGCGAAGCGGATCGGGGCTCTCCCGATCCTGTCCGGCGGCGGCGGCGTGAAGGAACTCCGGCGAGGGGTTGGGAGACCTTCGGCGAGGCAGGAAGGCAAGGAAGCACCGGATCCGGCGGGGCTCGGCTCCCCGGGCCCGGATCTGGCCATGACGAGACGGCGACGCTAGGGCCCCATGGCAGAGCAGCGGCGGGAACCGACGGCGGCGCGAAGCCAGGACGCGGCGCTCCGGCGAAGAAGGTGCGGTGGCGGAGAATAGGCGTCGGCGGCGGAGCAAGCGCCGGCGGAGAGGCGGTTGGCGGTGCGGGGCGTGTGGGCCGGGAGGGCTCGGTGCGGGCCTGCCCGGGCCGCGGCGGAGGGGGCCGGCCGGGTACACATGGCACGCTCTGATTGGGCGCGGGCAGCGGCGGAGGTTGAAACGGACACGTCCGCCGGCGAGGTTTTTGTCCGGCGCGCGAGGAGAGGGAGGGATCTAGGGTTTGCACCGCGAATTTCGGAGGGGATCACATCTTTATAGGTAGAGGGAGCTAGGAGAGTCCAAATGATGTGCGGTTTGCGGCCACACGATCGTGATCGAACGACCGACATGATGGAGGGGGTTTAGATGGGTTTTGGGCCACTTTGGAGGGGTGTTGGGCTGCAACACACACGAGGCCTTTTCGGTCCCTCGGTTAACCGTTGGAGTATCAAACGAAGTCCAAATGGCACGAAACTTGACAGGCGGTCTACCGGTAGTAAACCAAGGCCGCTTGGAAAGTCTCGGTCCAATCCGGAAATGTTTAATCCCCACACACGAAAGAAAGGTAGAAATGACCACCGGAGGAGAACGGAGCGCCGGAATGCAAAACGGACAACGGGGAAAATGCTCGGATGCAAGAGACGAACACGTATGCAAATGAAATGCACATGATGACATGATATGAAATGCATGACACGCAAGCAATGACAAAGCAACAACAACGAATAACTGGACGACACCTGGCACATCGGTCTCGGGGCGTTACAACACTCCACCACTACGAGAGGATCTCGTCCCAAGATCTAGAATGGCACCGGAGGGACAACGGAAGAGAAAGAGAAGAGGTCAGACTAAGTTGCTTCTTTGACAAACAAGTGAAACCAAAGAACCTTGAAAAGGTTAAGCCATATCGAGAAACGAATGCAACGGAGATGAACGAAATTGAAAACACACCGATAGAAACGACGAACAAAGAAGAACAAATTCGTATAGCGCTCCGGTTGGAAAGAGATGCAAGACTTGATAAGATGAAAAGAACTTGATCTTGACAAGAACAAAAAGAAAAAAGATAGAAGAGAGCCACATCAAAATGCCTCCGGAAGAAAAGAGAGAATGGAAAGGAGTGAACGAAGTAGAAAACAATATCTTGGCAGAGCACGCTTACAACAAAGGCTAGAACGGAGTTGTTGGAAAACCAACAACGAAAAGAATAATCTTGATATGGTCTTATGAAATACATCTCAAAATTATGAGGTGACAATCTGCCACTCACGGGAAAGAATTGTATTTATTTGAACAAGGAGACGAGAAAGTATTTCACCGGGAGGATAAAGAAGAGCTTGGATCATTTATGAGCACCATAGATAGCAACAGTCCTTAGGGATGGCTTTAGGTGAAATATAACCCAAGACAATTCCAACGAATAGGTTGATGGATTTAAAATATCCCAATCTTGACAGCATGTGAATCATGAAAACATGAACTCAAATTATCAAGAATGACATAATACCACCTCCAATGATACAATAGACAGAAATGCACTCCGGATTACAATATGAAGAAAGCTTGAGTTTCTTAGAAAAGAATCTCGATGAATACTTCGAGAAGGGATTAAATCCTTGATGAATCCATCATGTAGAACCTTCATGAAGAACTCCGGTAATAAAAGGATGATCCAAAATAATTGAATGATGAAAAGAATAAGATTTAAGCCTCGCAATGGTTTAGATAGAGAACTCCGTGATAAAATAATTGAAAGAGGTTGGAACTCCGGGCAAAATAGAAGATGAATCAAGTGAAACCGCGAATTTGATGAACCCCCGGAATAAGGAATTGAATTCGCTCGATGAAATAAGAATGAGAATTACATTATGCCTATCCTTCACCAATTAAATTGATGACAATCAACGGCTTCAACATATTACTTATTCTCGTAGCAAGGATTAAGAGAGATATAGCGCTAACTTGGGAAGGTCTTATTTGAACCACCGGTAGGATTGACAACGAATAAATTGATAAGGAAGAGAAACCTGGAAGAACCACCGTAAGAAATGAAAATGAACGAAGATACTTGAGAGAATTCAGATACAACTGAAACGAAGAGATCACGCGCTGATTAAAGAATATTGAATGATGCACCGGTGAGATTTGGGGAACGAGAGCTGAAAGCTGAGAATGAACAAGTCTTCTGAAATGATGGGCTCCGGATAATCCAACTGAGAAGACTCTTGAATTACTTCGGATGGGTGAAAAGAATTCTCACAATCAAAACAATTATGAGAGGCTAGTATCAAGCTTGAACCACGAATCTTGAGGAGAGTGGAGACAGGCGCGAGACAACTAAATGACGCCTAGGCGAGGCTTACGCGAGGAGGCTCACCAGCGGGCCATTGGGCCGGAGTGGAAGGAGAGGCAGACTGGGCCGGCTGAACCGTGGGCCTTAGGAGGCGTTGTGGCCCAGGAGGGAGTCAACGGCGAAGCGGATCGGGGCTCTCCCGATCCCGTTCGGCGGCGGTGGCGTGAAGGAACTCCGGCGAAGGGTTGGGAGACCTTCGGTGAGGCAGGGAGGCAAGGGAGTACCGGATCCGGCGGGGCTCGGCTCCCCGGGGACGGATCAGGCCATGACGAGACGGCGACGCTAGGGCCCCATGGCGGAGCAGCGACGGGAACCGATGGTGGCGCGAAGCCAGGACGCGCGCTCCGGCGAAGAAGGTGCGGCGATGGAGAACAGGCGTCGGCGGCGGAGCAAGCGCCGGCGGAGAGGCGGTTGGCGGCGCGGAGCGTGTGGGCCGGGAGGGCTCGTGGCGGGCCTGCCCGGGCCGCGGCGGAGGGGGCCGGCCGGGTACATGTGGCATGCTCTGATTGGGCGCGGGCGGCGGCGGAGGTTGAAACGGACACGTCCGCCGGCGAGGTTTTTGTCCGGCGCGCGAGGAGAGGGAGGGATCTAGGGTTTGCACCGCGAATTTCGGAGGGGATCACATCTTTATAGGTAGAGGGAGCTAGGAGAGTCCAAATGTGGTGCGGTTTGCGGCCACACGATCGTGATCGAACGGCCGACATGATGGAGGGGGTTTAGATGGGTTTTGGGCCACTTTGGAGGGGTGTTGGGCTGCAACACACATGAGGCCTTTTCGGTCCCTCGGTTAACCGTTGGAGTATCAAACGAAGTCCAAATGGCACGAAACTTGACAGGCGGTCTACCGGTAGTGAACCAAGGCCGCTTGGCAAGTCTCGGTCCAATCCGGAAATGTTTAATCCCCACACACGAAAGAAAGGTAGAAATGACCACCGGAGGAGAACGGAGCGCCGGAATGCAAAACGGACAACGGGGAAAATGCTCGGATGCAAGAGACGAACAAGTATGCAAATGAAATGCACATGATGACATGATATGCAATGCATGAAACGCAAGCAATGACAAAGCAACAACAACGAATAACTGGACGACACCTGGCACATCGGTCTCGGGGCGTTACAAATATCTAGTATTTCCATTATGTCTACAACCATTTTAATTCCCCTTGTTTTAGAATTCTAGTAAGTTGGCCTCTAAGCACTTTCCACTCATGTATGGCACATGCAGTAAGGCCAACATTCTCAGCTTTTTTACCAGTGATATCAACTTTACTAAGATTTCCAACTTAATCATCCTATACCAACCATCATTATTTCTATTCCACCCTCTATTTTTCTTCCTTAAATTCCTCCATCTTTCTAGATCGGATCCACAGTAATCCTCATTCCTAAAGTTTGTGAAAAAAGTCTCTAAAACACTCTCTAAGCATCCAGGAACTCTCAAATCTAAAAGTGGCAGGGACAATACAATGATCTTCAGAATCTAGAAACAAAGGAGTATGATCATAAATCTCACCGGCAAATGCCTGCAACTTAGACAAAGGATAATGTTACTCCCATTTAGTGCATAAAAGGACTCTATATAGTTTTCAAAAGTAGGATCGTCCAAATTGTTTTCCCAAATGAAATTTCTCACATTTAAATACATCACTCTTAAACCAGCATGCTCAATAATTGCATTGAACACAAAACTCTAGTGATCAGTATCATTGAATTTTTTTTCACAACCTTTTCTAATTATGTTAAAATCACCACCCACCAAACATGTTATCGGATTATCATGATAAACTCTAGCTAGTTCAGCCAAAAAACTAACTTTCCCTTCCAATTGGGCGTCCCCATATACAATAATAATATTCCAATTGACTTTGGCAAGTTTACTAAATAACAAAATTATAATTAAGTATTTCCACTCTCAACTTGAATTAGATCAAACATATCTTTATTAATACCAACTAAAATCCCACCAGACCTTCCCCCTAGGGTGATTCTAGTGCCATTCGAAGTCCCCCCACTAAGGGAATGCTCACTTTTGCAGTAATTTTGTTTTATGGCTTCCAATAGGCCAATAAAATCTAATCTATGATCATTTCCTAACACATATATTTTTTTTGAGATCCTTACCCAAACCTCTCACACCAAAAAAACTCACCCCATTTCTAAACAAATTAACCAGATCGTCTTCTAATTTTGGAATTTATTTCATCCCTTTAGTGGAATCGAAGTGCTTCAGACAACCTATTTTAGGGGAGCTATCTCTCTTCATTTTCCCAAGGAGAAAATGTCGTGGAATTGTCACGGCAGATGTCCTAGCGAAAGGAGTTAGTCGTAGGGCCATCACAACTAGGAATCTTAAAGGGGTTAATCGGGCAAAGGACACGAGAGGTTTTATACAAGTTCGGCCCCTTACGATGAAGGTAAAAGCCTACGTCTAGTTGCATTTGGAATTGTTGGGTTTTCGAAGACCATGGAATGAATATGCTTGTCCTTGCTTCGAGTTGTTGTCTCTTGACCTAAGCCGCCGCCGGGTCGTCCCCTTATATACATGGGTTGACGCCTGACGGCCTACAGAGTCCTGGCCGGCTTATAAAACGTGTCCGGCTTGGTGACTTCTTTTACATGCCTTTATTTACAAGTCTTTCCTTACAATGGCGGTTTATAACATTGGGCCTTAAGCCGCCTCTAGGCTTAGGCCTTCTATAAGTCTTAATGAACTATCGCCTTGAATGTTACTCGGCTTCTTTTGTAACCCGCCATTGGGGCTGACCCGGCCCCTCCTGGGCGGGTCTTACCTGGTATCTATATTCCCAACATTAGGCCCCAGGTTGACTTTGAACTTTGTTCCTTGTCAATCTTCAATACTTAGATGAAATCCTTCTTCCTCTCTCTGTAAAAATTCTGTAACTCATCATGACATCATCTTCTGAAAACACAAAAAACTGTTATGACGTCATCCTCAACGGATCTTTATCTTTTAATGTCTTCCGAGAATCGAGGCATCTGTTTAGTTGGATAGTCATTATTTGGGTCTTCCTCGATTTTCGCGCCTGCCTGTTCGCTTATCTCCTTATAAATAGGCACGCCCCAGTCTTTCTCATTCTTCTCTTTCTCCGTCTTCTTCCTCTCGCAACCCTACCGCCGCTCGAGCTCCGCCACCGTCACAGAGCTCCTCGTCTCCGCCGACCTTGGCCGCTGCATCAACCTGAGTCAGTCCAGAGAACGGCGGCAACCTCCGCAGAAGATCCGTGGTTGTAAGTTTTCACCTTCCTACTCCTTAGATCCGCATTAGGGTTTCTAAGTTTCCTGCGTGTTCTTCATAGTTCGTCATGGGTTCGTTGTAGTTCTTCCACTACAGCTTCTTCTTGATCCAAAAAGAAACATATAATCGTTCGGTAGTTGTTTTGTGCCCATCCTTGATACTAGTAGATTCCTTCTTCTGGTAAAAAGGGTTTCATTAGAGCTCACGAACTCTTCCGTGCCAGACTTTTAGGTCTAGATATTTCCATTTTGAACGACCACTCGATCCAGAATAATATCAAGAATTTAGGAAACCTGTTTGCCTCAACACTTAGCCAATTCTATTTCTGTTTTCTTTCAAATGTCTGTAGTCATGGCGGCTTATGATGCCGGCTTACTTTTCCCTTATATGACATTAGCCCTTACTTAAACCGCCATTAACTATTTGCACCATCATCATTTAACTGTTAATTTCACCATTGAATTGAACATGCACGTTACTTTCTTTTCAGTTCGTCTTTTGATCATCATGCCGTCAAAAGCACCGACCGTCTGCAACTGGGCCCCTTCCACAGTAACTGAGGACAACTTGAAGGAATTCTTCACCATAGGTTTTTTGCCACGGAAGAATGTTATGTCTTACCGTGTGAGGGAGTCCTGGATTAGGGGGTCTCCGGACAGCCAGACTATATCCTTTGGCCGGACTGTTAGACTATGAAGATACAAGATTGAAGACTTCGTCTCGTGTCCGGATGGGACTCTACTTGGCGTGGAAGGCAAGCTAGGCAGTACGGATATGGATATCTCCTCATTTGTAACCGACCTTGTGTAACCCTAACCCTCTCTGGTGTCTATATAAACCGGAGGGTTTTAGTCCGTAGGACACAATAACATACAATCATACCATAGGCTAGCTTCTAGGGTTTAGCCTCTCCGATCTCGTGGTAGATCAACTCTTGTAATACCCATATCATCAGGAATAAATCAAGCAGGACGTAGGGTTTTACCTCCATCAAGAGGGCCCGAACCTGGGTAAAACATCGTGTCCCTGCCTCCTGTTACCATCCGCCTTAGACGCATAGTTCGGGACCCCCTACCCGAGATCTGTCGGTTTTGACACCGACATTGGTGCTTTCATTAAGAGTTCCTCTGTGTCGTCGCCGTTAGGCTTGATGGCTCCTTCTACCATTGATAGTGATGCAGTCCATGGTGAGACTTTTCTTCCCGGACAGATCTTTGTGTTCGGCAGCTTCGCACTGCGGGCCAACTCCCTTGGCCATTTGGAGCAGATCAAAAGCTACGCCCCTGGCCATCAGGTCAGATTTGGAAACTTAAATTACACGGCCGATATCCGCGGAGACTTGATCTTCGACGGATTCGAGCCCCTACCTTGTGCGTCACGCGGTCACGATGAGTACGATTTAGCTCTACCTTCGGACCGCATTCAGGAGATCGCACCGGCAGCCGCTCCAAGCCTCAGTTCGGAGCCAGTTGCGCCATCCATAGACGGGTGGATAGACCCCATCACGGAGGCCGTATCCTCTGCGGCGATCGAGCCGGATATCGACCTTACCCTTCATCGGATCCTTCTCCGGCCATGGACTCCGAACCGCCTGCGCCCGTTCCTAGCGAATCCGATTGGGCGCCGATCATGGAGTTCACCTCCGCGGATATTTTTCAGCACTCGCCCTTTGGCAACATACTGAACTCATTAAGGTCTCTCTCTTTGTCAGGAGGATCCTGCCAAACTATGTCCGGTAGGATTGGGATGCGGATGATGAAGAAATTCGCTGCCCACCCACCACCCACTTAGTAGCCACTGTCGACGACTTAACTGACATGCTCGACTTCGACTCCGAAGACATCGATGGTATGACGACGATGCGGGAGACGAAGAGGAACCACTGCCCACAGGGCACTGGACAGCCACCTCATCATACGATATATACATGGTGGACACGCCCAAAGAAAGCAATGGCGACGAGACAGCGGAGGATGACCCCTCCAGGAAGCAACCTAAGCGCCGACGTCAGCGGCGCCGCTCTAAGTCCCGCCAAAGCAAAAACGGTGATTCCGACACAGGAGATAACAACACCCTGGACAGTGCCGAAGACAACCGCCTCCAGCAAGATTTAGCACAGGAGGATGGAGAAGCCAGCCCTCATGAGAGAGCAGCAGATACAGAGGAAGAGGATAATAATTACATACCTCCCTCCGAAGACGAGGCAAACCTCAATGATGACGAATTTGTCATGCCAGAGGATCCCGTCGAACAAGAGCGCTTCAAGCGCCGGCTTATAGCCACGGCAAATAGCCTTAAGAAAAAGCAGTAGCAGCTTCAAGCTGATCAAGATCTGCTAGCTGACAGGTGGACTGAAGTCTGGCGGCCGAGGAATTTAAACTCGAACGCCCCTCCAAGAGTTACCCAAAATGCAGGTTGCTACCCCGACTGGAGGAAGAAGCGTATGATGCGGCTGATCAGCCACCCCGTGGCCGCGACAGAGAGGCATTCCAGCCAAAAGCTCAGCCTGCACCCCGACACCATTCAAGTAAAAAGGCATGGGGAAATATGCCAGACCTGCGAGATGTATTGGAGGACAAAGCAAAACATGCAAGATCGATCTCTGGATCATGAGGGCGCGCCACTACGTGAGACGATAATCGTCATGTTGGATACAGCAAAAGTAAATCCGGTTGGGCCGAACACAGCGGGCATGACTCGTTGGAACTGCGTCACGATATAGCCCAGTACAGAGGCGCCGCACACCCCTTATGCTTCACAGACGAAGTAATGGATCATCAAATCCCAGAGGGTTTCAAACCCGTAAATATAGAATCATACAACAGCACAACAGATCCTGTGGTATGGATCGAGGATTTTCTCCTGCATATCCACATGGCACGCGGTGATGATCTACATGCCATTAAATATCTCCCACTCAAACTCAAAGGACCAGCTCGGCATTGGCTCAATAGCTTGCCAGCAGAGTCCATTGGCTGTTGGGAGGATCTGGAAGCCGCATTCCTCGACAAGTTTCAGGGCACTTATGTGCGACCACCAGATGCCGATGACTTGAGCCACATAATTCAGCAACCAGAGGAATCGGCCAGGCAATTCTGGACACGGTTCCTAACAAAGAAAAATCAAATTGTCGACTGTCGAGATGCAGAGGCTCTAGCAGCTTTCAAGCACAACATCCGCGATGAGTGGCTAGCCCGGCACCTTGGTCAGGAAAAGCCGAAATCTATGGCAGCCCTCACGACACTCATGACCCGCTTTTGTGTGGGAGAAGACAGCTGGCTGGCTCGCAGTAATAACATATCAAAAAACCATGGTACTTTGGTTACCAAGGACGGCAATAGCAGGTCACGTCGCGACAAACATAAGCGCCACATTAACAGCGACAATACCGAGGATACGACAGTCAATGCCGGATTCAAAGGCTCTAAACCCGGTCAGCAGAAAAAGCCATTCAAAAGAAGCACTCTGGGCCCGTCCAGTTTGGACTGTATACTCAATCGCTCGTGTCAAATACACGGCACCCCCAACAAGCCAGCCAACCACACCAACAGGGATTGTTGGGTGTTCAAGTAGGCCGGCAAGTTAGTTGCCGAAAACAAAGATAAGGGGCCACATAGCGATGACAAGGAGGAGCCCCCGCAACCGAATATCGGAGGACAGAAGAGGTCCCCCCCACAAGTGCGGACGGTGAATATGATATACGCAACCCACATCCCCAACAGGGAGCGGAAGTGTGCGCTCAGGGACGTATATGCGTTGGAGCCAGTCGCCCCAAAGTTCAACCCATGGTCCTCCTGTCCGATCACCTTCGATCGCAGGGACCACCCCACTAGTATCCGTCATGGCGGATTCGCCGCACTGGTCTTAGACCCAATTATTGACGGATTTCACCTCACTCGAGTCCTTATGGATGGCGGCAGCAGCCTGAACCTGCTTTACCAGGACACGGTGCGCAAAATGGGTATAGACCCCTCAAGGATCAAACCCACAAAAACGACCTTTAAAGGCGTCATACCAGGTGTAGAGGCCCATTACACAGGCTCAGTCACACTGGAAGTGGTCTTTGGATCCCCGGATAACTTCCAAAGCGAAGAGTTAATCTTCGATATAGTCCCGTTCCGCAGTGGTTATCATGCACTGCTCGGGCGAACCGCATTTGCGAGATTCAATGCGGTACCGCATTATGCATACCTCAAGATCAAGATGCCAGGACCTCAGGTGGTCATTACAGTTAATGGAAACACATAGCGCTCTCTCCGAACGGAGGAGCACACTGCGGCCCTCGCAGCGGAAGCGCAAAGCAACCTCTCAAGGCAATCCACTAGTTCGGCGTTTAAGGACCCGAACACCTTCAAGCGCGCCCAGAGTAATCGGCAACAGGACCGCCTGGCATGTTCCGAGCTTGCATAGCAATGCGGCCCCCACCCCGGCCCAAGCCAAATGGCGAAACTCGTACCACGCGTACATAATTACGCACTAAAAATACCATAGGCACAGGTAGGAAGGGGGCACGACTACGGCATGCCCCAAGACGCGGCTTAAACCACACTAGGGGCTTCCCGCTTTGTTATTTTTCTCTCTTTCAGGACATTAATCTCTGGAAACCCTGCCCGGCAGCATGATTTCCGAACACATGATGCAGCAACCAAGGAGGCAGAAAGGTACATCACACCACGGAACTCCCAGGTGGATTACGATAACGAGTGAAATACTTGCTTTAATATTATTCCTCAGCTTTCCCTTGGAGGGGACATAGTCCTACTTTTTGCTTATTGCACCGCATGTATCATTTTGCTTTAACGCACCTTTTTGAATAAACAATGCATAGCATTCAGACTATTATTGCATTCTTCTTTTTATATATATATGTTCATTCATGACATCCAGCACCCGTACACTCTGGTATGGTCAAAACACCAGGGGCTTCAAGTACCCCACAATATGGTGTGAGAAGTCCGAACACTTTCACAAGTGCGGCACCTCGAACTTATAGCATTATATGCATCAGCTCCGAATCATGTCTTTGGTCAATAGTTGGGTTTGCCCGGCTCCCATGTTTTGGTACCTTACGTTCCGCTATATCAGCTAAGGTAGCACTGGGACAACTACTGCGATTATGCCCCAGTTCTGCTGGGTGAAGCACCTCAGTAGAGAAAGCTAAAACTGACTGTCATGATAAGGCGAGAGACTGGTCGCTGTTCGAGAGGTTTCCGAGTCCTTAAAGACTTATGCTGCTTAGAGCGAGGAGTCGGCCCTGTCCAGCTTAAGGCGTGTATCGCGCCCCAGATTCGGCCTTCCGGATACCAGGGGCTTCGCCAAAATTTAAAATTATAGAATTCTATGGCTAAGTGAGAGTGATAAAGCATTATTAGTCCGATTGCCTTGTTCGTCGTGCTGAGCGCCTCCCTCTAAGGACCCAAAAATGGGAACAAGAGTGCTTAGGTTTATCCCGAACACCCCAGCACTCGTGGCATGGGGGCATAAGCCGATGACTAGCCATCTCTCAGATTTGATAAACAGCCGAACAGAAGGTAATATTTTAAATTCAAACAAGCATTGCATAGCGCATATGAACAAGTTTTCATAATATAGGATCACATGAGCAAGTTCATTCAAATATTACATCTTTTGCGCACTCGTCCGCTACAAGAGGGCACCCTTCAGGACACCCTCATAGTACATCTTGGGGTGGCGATGCTCCTTGCCCTGCAGCGGCCCTTCCTTAATCAGCTTCATGGCCCATTGCACCTTCACACGGGCGAAAGCCCGGCGTGCACCTTCGACGCAGACAAACCGCTTGACGACTTCTAGCCGTGGGCAGGCATCCACAAGCCACCTCACCAGGCCAAAGTAGCTGCTCGGAAGGGCGTCGCCAGGCCACAGCCGGAATATAAAGCCCTTCATGGCCTGTTCAGCCGCCTTGTGTAGCTCGACCAACTGCTTTAGCTGGTCGCTCATAGGCATCGGGTGTTCGGTCCCAGTATATTGGGCGCAGAACAACTTGTCCGATGAGCTTCCCTCCTTGGCCTGGTAAAACATTGCGGCATCCAACATGTTGCGGGGCAAATCTGCGAATGCTCCTGGAGAGCTCCGGATTCGGGTAAGTAACAAGTAATTTACTTTCACATGCTTGCTTTGCATATAGAATGCCTTACCCGCCGCTATCTTCTTCACCGCATCAATCTCCTGGAGGGCCTTTTGGGCTTCGGCCTTGGCACTCTTTGCGCTCTCGAGAGCCGCGGCAAGCTCAGACTCTCGCGTCTTCAAGTCAAGCTCCAACGCCTCGTGCTTCATCACGAGAGCTTGGAGCTCTTGCTGCACCTCGCCCACTCATGCCTCATGCCTTTCCCGCTCAATGAGCTCCTTGGCCGCTTTGTTTTCGGCCTCGGATAGCGCTTGCTTCAGGGTCACCACCTCGGTCGTGGCCCCTGGCAAATTCACGATGGTCCTGTCATTTTGCAATCGTGTCTTCTTTTATATATACATATCTATAGACAGGGTATTACTTACCCTTGTTCTCCTCGAGATGCCTCTTGGCAAGGCCGAGCTCTTTCTTGGACCCCTCAAGGTCCTGCTTCAATGCAGCAACCTCTGCAGTCTGTGCGGCAGCGGCCAGCAGCGAAGCCTGCATACGCATATCGACATACTTATATTAGACTCCTGCGATATTGTTTGATCCTCTGTTCGGCTTTTCTTTGTGAACACCGAACAGAGCATCAGGGGCTACTGTCTATGCGGTAATATTTTTCCCCATATTTCAAACACTTACCTCAAAGCCTATTAGAAGGCTGGCACAGGCTTCAGTCAGTCTGCTTTTGGCGGACTGAACCTTCTGGACCACCACACTCATAATAGTGCGGTGCTCCTCGTTAATGGAAGCGCTGCGAAGAGCTCCCAACAGATTGTTCGGTGCCTCTGGATGGATAGAGGTCACTGGCACAGGCGTCTTGCCCCTCTTGGAAGGAGGCCGCCTGCCCGAATCCGGAACCGCTGGAGGTTCCGGCACGGTGTTCGGCTGAGGGCCGAACTCGGAGCCCTCGAGGGCCTTGTCCCCTCTGCTCCCGGAGTCCGAAAGGTCGCCTTGAGGCGCCTCCGGGATTGTCTCCCCCCGACCCGGTGCCTCTTGAGACAATACCTCGGCGTTGTCTGTAGGGCAAGGGGAGGTGGCAGTCGGAAGTGGATCGCTATCCATATCTGACGAGCCCAGGGAGCCGTCCGACGATACGTCGATACGGGCTCATGGCAGTCTGCATAGTCATAGTTCGTCGTTAGGAGAAGCAGTGTGACAAAGGAATGCTATGAGTTACTCTGGTATCCGAATACTTACGACTTCCCCAGGGGCTTGGCCCTGGGTAGCCACTCGTCTTCGCCTTTGGTGGCGGTGGTGGAACTGTCCGGAAGGAGAGTCCTTCCCTTCTTGGACCTTTCGCCCCCCCCAGTTGGGGCGGCCTTCCTTTTCTTGTCTCCCCCGACTGGAGGGGGAGCGTCTTCATCTTCCTCCTCGTCTTTGTGGGAGGAGTGCGCCAAGGAGTCCTCGGACGATGAGTCCGATATCACCTGGCGCCGGGAACTCTTTCGGGTTCCCTTGGCCTTCTTGGTCTTCTCCGGCACCTTGTAAGGAGCCGGAGTCAGCATCTTCGTCAGGAGAGCGTCTGCTGGGCCTTCGGGCAAAGGAGCCAGACAGTCGATCTGTCTGGCCATCTCCTGCCAGTCCTGTCAAAGGTACGGGAGCTTAGATCCCGCATAGAGTCAAACTATGAAAAACAAGTATCCTATAAGAGATAAAACAACTTACCGCGCTGGCTTGGCGCTTCGTGCAGAATCCGCGATCCTCGGTAGTGGGAGGGGGAACCTCGGCGCCCTTGAATAGCACCTTCCAGGCATCCTCGTGTGTTATGTCGAAGAGCCTGTTCAGAGTTTGGTGCTGGGCCGGGTCAAACTCCCACAAGTTGAAAGCCCGTTGTTGACACGGGAGGATCCGGCGGATGAGCATGACCTAGACTACGTTGACGAGTTTGAGCTTCTTGCTCACCATGTTTTGGATACATGTTTGGAGTCCGGTCAGCTCTCCCGAACTACCCCAGTACAGGCCCTTCTCTTGCCAGGAGGTGAGCCGCGTGGGGATGCCAGATCGGAACTCGGGGGCCGCTGCCCATGCAGGGTCACGCGGCTCGGTGATGTAGAACCACCCCGATTGCCACCCCTTTATGGTCTCCACGAAGGAGCCCTCGAGCCATGTGACGTTGGGCATCTTGCCCACCATGGCGCCTCCGCACTCCGCCTGGCGGCCGCTCACTACCTTTGGCTTGACATTGAAGGTCTTTAGCCATAAGCCGAAGTGGGGCTTGATGTGGAGGAAGGCCTCGCACACGACGATAAACGCCGAGATGTTGAGGATGAAGTTCGGGGCTAGATCGTGGAAATCCAGGCCGTAGTAGAACATGAGCCCCCGGATGAATGGGTGGAGAGGGAACCCTAGTCCGTGGAGGAAATGGGTAAGGAACACTACCCTCTCGTGGGGCCTGGGGGTGGGGATGAGCTGCCCTTCATCTGGGAGCCGGTGCGCGATGTCGTCGGGCAGGTATCCGGCTCTCCTCAGCTTCTTGATGTGTCCCTCCGTGACGGAGGAGACCATCCACCTGCCTCCCGCTCCGGACATGGTTGGAGAAGGTTGAGGTGGGAAATGCGGACTTGGGCACTGGAGCTCGAGTGTGCGAAAATGGATGAGCAAAGGAGGAAGAAGGCATGGATGAAAAGCTGAATCCTTGTCCCTTTATATGGGCGGCCGAAACTATACGTCCCCACTAGCCTGGTAAAACTCGCTTATCCCCCAAGCGCCGTAATCGATGGCGCGGTTGGGTTACCCACGCCCATATTGATGAGAATCCCGTAATAAGGGGGACACGATCTCTGCTTTGACAAGACGTGTCAAAAAACTGCCTCGCGTTATGTGCGGGGCCAGTTAAAGGAAACGGTTCGAATAATCACCGGGCCATGGCATAATGTCGTATCGCCAAAACAAGTCAGCAAATTAGATTTGTGGAAATATTATTCTCTCTATGGTGGTATGTGGAACTTATTTTGCAGGGTCAGACACTATCCTTGTATTCAAATTCTTCCGTGGTGTATTCGGAGGAGGAACCCGCCTTGCAATGCCGAAAACAACACTGCGTGCCGGACTCATCGTCATTGAAGCCTGGTTCAGGGGCTACTGAGGGAGTCCTGGATTAGGGGGTCTCCGGACAGCTGGACTATATCCTTTGGCCGGACTGTTAGACTATGAAGATACAAGATTGAAGACTTCGTGTCGTGTCCGGATGGGACTCTACTTGGCGTGGAAGGCAAGCTAGGCAGTACGGATATGGATATCTCCTCCTTTGTAACCGACCTTGTGTAACCCTAACCATCGCCGGTGTCTATATAAACCAGAGGGTTTTAGTCCATAGGACACAATAACATACAATCATACCATAGGCTAGCTTCTAGGGTTTAGCCTCTCCGATCTCGTGGTAGATCAACTCTTGTAATACCCATATCATCAAGAATAAATCAAGCAGGACGTAGGGTTTTACCTCCATCAAGAGGGCCCGAACCTGGGTAAAACATCGTGTCCCCTGCCTCCTGTTACCATCCACCTTAGACGCACAGTTCGGGACCCCCTACCCGAGATCCACCGGTTTTGACACCGACACCGTGCACCTGACCCGGACGAGGAACGGTCTAACCCCAAAGATGGTGAAGTTATTGTCTTCTCTCACCGCATGAATCGGGGCTTTTCACCATCCGGCTCAAAGTTCTTCAGAGATGTTCTCCATTTTTTCAAACTCCACCCTCAAGATCTCGGGCCCAATTCCATATCCAATATCTGCAATTTCCAAGTTCTTTGTGAGGTGTACCTTCAAGAAGAACCGACTGTGGAACTCTTTAGAGAGTATTTTTATCTGAACTGCCAGAACGAGTGTACCAATGGCCCCAGCTTTGAACTTGGAGGCATCTCAATTCAGCACCGACAAGGCGCCGTTTTCCCCCTAATAGTCTTTCCGAGTCATCCCAAGACCAGAATCAGACCTGGTTCTACTGCCAAGACACTTCACCAGCCAATGAGAAACCACTGCCGGGTTATCGCGCGGATCATCTAGATTCCATGTTTGCGCTCCCTGACAAGCTTACTGCCACCGAACGCAAAAAGCTTATTCCACCAATTAAAAGGATTAACGCCTTACTGGGGAACGGCTTAACCGGAGTTGATTTGACTCGTTGTTGGGTTTCATGGCAGGTCATCCCTCTAAGCCGCCGATCCAAATTGATGTATGAATATGGTGGAGGCCCAGATGACTCTCTTCATCACAGCTCCGTTCAACTAACTGAAGAATATATTGTTTCAATGTCGACCCTTCTGATGAACGGCAAATATGAAGACTGCAGTAAAGTCGGGTTAAACCCCTTCTGCAAACTTAACCCAGCGCCAGAGGTAAGAAACTCATGACCTCTTTCTCTTTGTATTTTCCTCAGCAGTTTTAAATACCTGCATGACCTTGTTTACTTGTTCACATGCTAAATCTGACTTTTGGAAAGCCAAGTATGACCATGAAGCCGCCAAGAAGGCTAGAGCCACCACCATAAACGCCAAGAAAATGACCCGGAGGTCCAAGAAGAAAAAGAGCACCGCTAAGGACCTGTTAAAACTTGATGATATTTCTGAGTCAGAGGTAGCCCTTGATCCCCTTGGCCATTTTTTAATAACCTTATTGACACTGACTATTGCCAGGACGACACGGGGGCCAGTCAGGCCGTGGAAGAAGAGGTAACTATTTCCTCCGACTCAGCCCATTTGCCAAGACAGAAACTTCGACTGGTAACCCGGAAAGTAAGGTTTTCACACCCTTTGGCTTATTTGGACCCTCATTTTCTTTTGAAAAAGCAGCAACATAAGAGCCGCCGTCAGGCCCAGAACGACAATGAACCGCCTTCCGTTCTTCAACAAACTCCTCAAAACGCCAGAATGAGGTCTCTTTTATCTTCATCTTTTACTTTTCATTAATGGATCTTCTCCCTTGCATTACTAACTTTATTTTATCTTCCGCAGGAGGTGTCTCGCTCTTCTGGCGACTCATCTCAAACTCAATTTCCGGCTTTCAAGACTACCCCTGGGTAAGGAAAAAATCATCTTTCCTCCGAGTCTTTCAAACTGCATCTTTGTACTAACTGTCTCATAACATCTTTCGTAGTGGCCAAGCCAAGTCCAAGAAGGCCAAAGTAACTAAACTGGCGGAAGACCCATCAGTCCTTGCTCCTGAACCGACCATGCCAACTTCTCCCCCTCGAACTGAAGCACCAGAAGACCCAGCTGCTGATACTCAATTAGACCCTCCTGAGCCGTCAGCTGATGACACCATTGTTAACCCCTCTACTGCCGGACCATCTAGCTCGGCTAACCCACCATCATCTTCTGATCATGACATTCTGGTCACTGGAAGCCGTTTTGTTGAGCCAGGGACTCCCACCGTGTTAGCTCGACACACCGCTAAACAAGAAGCCCCGGAGAAACAGAAAGTGTGTTTTGATATCTCTCACTACAGTCATCTGAATGCTAATGACATATTGTCCGGCTATCTCAGCCATGTTCATTCCAGCCATGAGTCAGAGATTGAGATGGTCAAGCAACTTCAGCTGAAATATGAGGTATATTCTCCGGTTTACTTATACTCTGCCAGCCCCCAATTCTTCAGATGATGATTCTGAATGATCTGGAGACTTTATGATATAGATGGATACTTTCTCTCCAAGTCTTTGAAAAGTCCAACAGAATAGTGCAAACTTCACCTGTAGTCCCCAAGGGCCGGTTCACTTGATCATAAATGAGCCGGTACTTAATTTCATAACTGTCGTGTGCCAGTCCCAATAAATATTCTAATCCGGTTTAATCTTGACAGACTTTCTAAATGTCATACATTAGCCCCCAAGTGCCAAGTGCAGTTACTTTGTAAGGTACTTGGGACTTGAAATATATAAAATTCATAAGAAATTGTTTTAACAGACATTAGCCCCCAAGTGGCAAGTGGTATTGTAGTGCAAAGTACTTGAGACTTGAATCTTTATAACTTTTAGTTTAAGCCTTGACATGCCTGTGTATGTTTTGTAGAACGCCCTATCTGAATTGGGCTCCCAATTAACTGATGCAAAGACCCGACTGGCGGATCAAGAGGTAGAAATCAAGTCTGTTGATTCTAAACTTCAATTGAGTCTTGCTGAGACAGAAAAATTGAAAACCAGCTTGACGGCCAAAAAGAAATCCTGGGCTGAAGAAAAGACGCTGCTGACACAACGCGCTGAAAAAGCTGAAGCGGCTCTTGAGGAGGTTACCATGGAGCTTACAGGCTTAAAGAACCGGGTGTCTCAAATGGTTTCCACCATCTTTGGTAAGCCGTATGTACTGATCTTTTGTACCTTCTTTTGACCCGGAATACAAACCGCCTGCTGACCCCTTGTTTAAAAAATATGTGCAGGCCCGCGAAGCAAAAATCTGAGCCAAGATAATGTGACCAAACTGAAGGTGGTCTATTCCTTAGTGGAACAGTTGTACACTAGCGCTCAACGAGCACTTGCTGCTATCTCTCCTGCCAACCAAGCGGCTCAGTGATGTCTTGAAAAAATTGTCAATCTTACCTGCGAGGTTTCAAGAAGTCAAACGATCATGTGCCAGAGCCGGAGCCTTGACTACCCTGAGCCGCTCCAAAGCCTGGGTGCCAGATCTAGACCCGGCGGATGTAGCCAGGGGGTACCCTACCATGAAGGAAGACGGGTCTCTATTTGAGCAGGATGACTTCGTTGCTTGCATGAGGGGAGTTCGACCTCACGCTACCATTCTTGGAGATGAGATCAACATTGACAAATATCAGCCGGGTTTTGATTTGGAGAATAAGAAGATGGTGACTCCCTCTTACAAGGTGATAGACCTTATCCCGCCGTTCATCAACATACGTTTGCTCCAGAAGTTGATCCGGCTGGCCTGATTAATGATGAAGCAGAGTTCATTGCCGTGAACGGCTTTGATTGGTCCAATCCCAGCTTCCAATTAATAGAAGGAGGTGAACTGGCAAGCGAAGAGTGAGAACCATCTTTGTGGGCTCTTTAAAGCCTTGTAATAGATTTAGCTTGAAACAACTGCATATTTTGCCTATGCCATCGTGCATAAGACGCCGTGTGTGACTCTTTGCTTCCTGATGTCAATATATGCGTCACATTTATGGTTATCTCTGTAATATTTCGGCTCCATTCCTTTTTCATGAACTGAACTGCCGTGGCAGCATCACACTTACTCACTGGCTCTACCTCAACCCATTTTGTGAATTTGTCAACTGCCAGTAAAAGATGTGTCTTTTTATCCTTAGACCTTTTGAAAGGTCCAACCATGTCAAGCCCCCAGACTGCAAACGGCCAAGTGATTGGAATCATCCGAAATTCCTGAGCTAGCACATGCGCTCGTCGTGCAAATTTTTGACATCCATCACATCTACTGACCAGATCCTCTGCATCAGCGTGAGCCGTCAACCAGTAAAAACCATGACGAAAAGCTTCGTCCACAAGAGATTTTGACCCGGCATGATGACCACAATCCCCTTCATGGATCTCATGAAGTATTTCTTGGCCTTCTTCAGGAGAAACACACCGTTGAAACACTCCGGTGACACTATGATGGTATAACTCTCCGTCAGAAATCGTCATTGACTTGGACCGCCAGGTTATCTGTCGGGCCAGGGGCTCATCCTCTGGCAACTCGCCCCAGGTCATGTAAGCCAAGAACGGTATTGTCCAATCTGGGATGACGTGAAGAGCCGCCACCAACTGTGCCTCCGGGTCAGGAATGGCCAAATCTTCCTCTGTAGGTAACTTAACAGACGGGTTATGCAAAACATCCAAAAAGGTGTTAGGTGGCACCGGCTTACCTGAGATCCCAACCGGCTTAAGGCATCGGCCGCTTCATTCTTTCTACGGTAAATGTGTTCCACTTGATAACCCTTAAAATGTCCTGCAACAACGTCGACTTCACGGCGATAAGCCTCCATGAGAGGATCCTTGGAATCCCACTTGCCTGACACCTGTTGAGCCACCAAATCTGAATTGCCAAGGCACCGGACCCGGCTCAGACTCATTTCTTTAGCCATTTCGAAGACCATGGAGCAAGGCTTCATATTATGCTGCGTTGTTAGTACAAGGAAACATCAATCGCAACACATAACAAAACTTGTCACCTCGAGGGGAAGTTAAAACAACTCCAGCCCCTGAGCCTTCCAACTGTCTGGACCCATCAAATTGAATCGTCCAATATGTGTTGTCTGGTTTCTCCTCTGGCATCTGCATCTCTGTCCAGTCATTAATAAAGTCAACCAACGCTTGAGATTTGATCGCAGTACGTGGCACATACTTCAACCCATGAGACCCAAGTTCAATGGGCCACTTGGCGACTCGTCCAGTAGCTTCTCTATTTTGAATGATGTCTCCCAAAGGAGTAGAGCTAACCACAATGATTGGGTGACCCTGAAAGTAATGTTTGAGCTTCCGGCTTGCCATGAACACCCCATACATGAGCTTCTGCCAATGTGGATATCTTTGTTTAGATTCAATCAGCACCTCACTGATGTAGTAAACCGGCCGTTGAACCAGATGTTCCTTGCCAGCCTCCTTGCGCTCCACCACAATGGCCACACTAACAGCTCGTGAGTTAGCAGCTACATATAATAATAGCGTCTCTTTCTCAACTGGAGCAGCAAGAACCGGCGGCTCAGCAAGCTGTTTCTTCAGATCCTCAAAAGCCGAGTTTGCAGCATCACTCCAAACAAAGTCATCCGTCTTTTTCATCATCTCATACAAAGGCATCGCCTTCTCCCCTAACCGGCTTATGAACCGGCTTAAAGCAGCGACGCGACCCGCCAACCGTTGAACGTCATTGATGCACACCGGTTTGGTCAGGGAGGTGATTGCCTTAATTTTCTCCGGCTTAGCTTCAATACCTCTGTTAGACACCAAAAAACCCAAGCTTGCCAGCTGGGACTCCAAAAACACACTTGGCCGGGTTAAGCATCATCTTGTAGACCCGGAGGTTATCAAAGGTCTCCTTCAGATCTGTTACCAAGGTTTCCTCTTCTCTGGATTTCACCACTATATAATCCACATAAGCATGAACATCATGCCCAATCTGATTGTGAAGGCAATTCTGTACACACCGTTGATAAGTCGCCTGGGCACTTTTAAGCCCAAAAGGCATAGACACATAGCAGAAGGATCCAAACGGAGTGATGAAAGTTGTTTCTCCTGGTCCTTAACTGCCATCTTGATCTGATGATAACCTGAGTATGCATCCAAAAAACTCAAACACTTGCCGTAGCATCAATGATCTGATCAATATGAGGGAGAGCAAAAGGGTCAGTCGGACAAGCTTTGTTCAAATTGGTGTAATCCACACACATATGCCAGGTGCCGTTCTTCTCATGACCTTGTTTGACATGTTCAGATCCACCGAGAGCCGGAAAGTCTCCGCTTGAAGCTGCTGAGCACGGGCGTCCAAAGCCGCCTGCTCTGTGGCCATCCTGACCTCTTCTGCCACTAAATTTTCCTTGGCCTGTGCCATCTCTTCACGTATCCATGCCACCTCCGCGTCATGCCGGGACTTATCCGCTGGTTCCACCACAGCAGTCAACAGAGCCGTCAACTTATCCATGAGGTCCATTAGCATCTGAGCCGGGGGCGCGCGGGATCTCCTGACCCGGCCGCTGCCGACCCGGTGGTGGTTGCTGCTGCAGTCGTGGAGTTCTGCCCAGGTTGAGTGCCAGCCATGAAGACTCCGGCTCGATTCTGCGGCTCAAAGGGGTCTGGAATACTGTTGCCATCGGAACAGCCCCCGAGCATGCCATCTTGTAGTTGGTACTAAGAATATGTCTCGCCTGTTGATGACATAGCATCAGAACAGACGGCCGTCTCATCGCCATCCACTGATCCTTCAGAGTATCCACCTCCATGGACGCAACCCACGAAGGCATGACTTACGGCGGGTTGAACCCAGTCGGATCTCGTGCGCTGAGCCGTCTCGATGAGGTTGGTGTGGACGTCCATCTAAGGGCCTGATTCGCCGATCCGGCCAATGAAGACATGAATTCCGCAGAAGGGGACCCGGTACCCGTACTCAATTGAGCTAGCCTTGGGGCCCCAGCCTTAGTCGTCGATGTAGAGTTTGCCGTGATGACTCTTGGTCATCCGGCGCACAGCGTATCCCTTGAGCCCTTTGAAGTTGCCCTTCAAGAACTCGAATCCACCGTGCGCTGGCCCCACGGTGGGCGCCAACTGTCGTGGAATTGTCACGACAGATGTCCTAGCGAAAGGACTTAGTTGTAGGGCCATCGCAACTAGGAAGCTTAAAGGGGTTAATCGGGACAAATGACACGAGAGGTTTTATACTAGTTCGTCCCCTTACGATGAAGGTAAAAGCCTATGTCTAGTTGTGTTTGGAATTGCTAGGGTTTCGAAGACCAGGGAACGAATATGCTTGTCCTAGCTTCGAGTTGTTGTCTCTTGACCTAAGCCGCCGCCGAGTCATCCCCTTATATACACGGGTTGACGCCTGGCGGCCTACAGAGTCCTGGCCGGCTTATAAAACGTGTCCGGCTCGGTGACTTCTTTTACATGCCTTTCTTTACAAGTCTTTCCTTACAATGGCGGTTTATAATATTGGGCCTTAAGCTGCCTCTGGGCTTAGGACCTTCTATAAGTCTTAATAAACTATCGCCTTGGATGTTACTAGGCTTCTTTTGTAACCCGCCATTGGGGCTGACCCGGCCCCTCCTGGGCGGGTCTTACCTGGTATCTATATTCCCAACAGAAAATATTTTTTAATTACCCATAGTAGTATTCTTCCATCTCAACATCAGAATGTTCATTATCAGAACATAACTCGTCAAGAGCAGCACCACCAGTGTTAATTGGACCTGGTGACCTAGTGATTTCTGTTTTACTAGTATTCTTATTAACAATGTTTTGTAGGAAAAAATATATAATTCCGAGCATGGTCCATTTTTTAATCATGTCAAGGTTCTTATCAACCATCTCAATGGAACATCCCAAATCAATACCCACCAGAGTAGTCACGTGAAGTAAGGAGGCATTAGAAGAAGACAAATCATCATCCATACTATAATTACCTCTAGCTTCAGATATGTTTTTTTGCTAAATATTCCACCCTGAAATCTTCTTTGCATTTCAATCTAGGGCATCTTTTAGAAGCATCTTCCATGTCCCCACCATCACTAGCATCCAAAGCCACTCCATAAATTTTAGCCATTTGTTCTCTAAAGTTCTCAACGGTTTCCTGACTTCCACTATAATCAACAAGATATAAGTAATTTACAAATTCCTCATCTTTCTCCTTTTACCAATTCCTGAATCAAATTGTTCTCTCATGACAAGTTGTTGTATCACTTCTTATTGTTGTAAACAAATCAACTTCCAACTTCTTTTTATCAGCTTCCAGATCAAGTAGTTTTTTCCACCATAGCCCAAAGAGACGTTTGTTTAGCTTGAAACCAAAATATGGCCGCAAGAACACCAACTACAAGTCATCTCAAACCTAATATAGATTAGTGGGCAAAATGTATGGATGTTTTTAGCTTCAGTTGTAGTTGACTATGCTGTTGAGGATGACCATGTTCATTTTTATCGTCATCTTTGTTGCTTCAACATTATGACGAAGACTCTTGTCTTGTTGTTGAGGGTGACTATGCTCTTGACAAGACCCTTCTTTTGGGCCTTGGATGTCATATGAGCAGTTTGTGCATCTGCTAGAGTTGCTCTAAGTTTGTAAGCCAAACATATTTAAGTTTAACCAAGTCTATAGAAAAATATAACAACAACAACATCAGATTGGTTTAGCTAGATTCATTATAACATATGTTTTTTCATACTATATTTTCATAGTTGCCCCATGATAAACTTATTCAAGTATTTTAAAGCGGAGGAAGTACTACATGAAATATTGTTCAAGCTAAACAATACTCAGTTCCAACACAAAATTAGTATATAATTAAGCACACATCCTTCGAGTGATATACTACCTCTGTTCAGTAATGTAGGATGTTGGTGGTTTAGGGTGTATCAAATAACATAATTAAGGACTAAGTGGCGAAATATAGGAGGGTTTCAAATAGTAGACCAAGTTACCTTCACCGTGACAGAAGCGAGCTCAAAATTTGTCTTTCGACTAACACATCCATATAGCTTAGTTTGATGGGCCACAACGCTAAACATTTTGTTATTGCCAAACTTCAATAGCAACAATACTCATTGTGACATCAAGCAACATATCTTTTGACACCACGTGACTGATTAATAGTACCATGAGCCCAGGAAGCAAAATTTTTGCCACGTACAAATAGTGGACCAAGTCACCTTCACCAAGATGTTTGCGAGCTCATGCTTTATCTGCCGACTAGAACATCCATGTGGCTTAGCTTTAAAAGAATGACGAAGTTCAACACCGGTGTTACCTAACTTGAACTTCAATATCATCATGTCACCTAACGAGATAGATAGCACAAACCTTCTCAAGCCACACGACTGGTCAACAGTGAAATGGAAAAGCTGAATCTCTTCATAGGCCTCCCAAACATAGACAAAGGATCACCGAGATATACCGAAGCCATGATGATTTCTGATACGACAACCTCTACCGTTGCCTCCACAACGTACTCAACATAGGTTCAAGATATGTCAACAACACCATAATCGCCCTTAATGCGATGTATGACTGGTTTCCATGGTGTGTAGAGGTTGCAATTTATCGCCCCATCTATAACCTTCAGATCATCTTCCACTTACCCTCTATTCTTGATCCTCATATCGAAGTCGATTAATACATGGTAAACCGTTTCAGTGCCTCTCTTAGGGCCAATCATTTAGATGAGAGAACCCTTATGTGCGATGATGGGTCATCCCTGCTGCGATTTGAAACATAGTTAACCATGCAATTCCTATCATCTCATGTTCCTATGTACATATACAATTGAATGTGGTTATTGTTGATGGAACACTTAGCCAACCTCAATGAGAAACATTGCAACTTGTTTCTTTCAAAATTCAAACGTTTAGTTGCCTTGGAGACTATCGATGTCAAAACCGGCGAATCTCGAATAGGGGGTCCCAAACTGTGCGTCTAAGGCGGATGGTAACAGGAGGCAGCGAACACGATGTTTACCCAGGTTCGGGCCCTCTTGATGGAGGTAATACCCTACGTCCTGCTTGATTGTTCTTGATGATATGAGTATTACAAGAGTTGATCTACCACGAGATCAGAGAGGCTAAACCCTAGAAGCTAGCCTATGGTATGATTGTATGTTGTCCTACGGACTAAAACCCGCCGGTTTATATAGACACCGGAGGGGGCTAGGGTTACACAAGGTCGGTTACAAGGGAGGAGATATACATATCCGTATTGCCTAGCTTGCCTTCCACGCCAAGTAGAGTCCCATCCGGACACGGGACGAAGTCTTCAATCTTGTATCTTCATAGTCCAATAGTCCGGCCAAAGGATATAGTCCGGCTGTCTGGAGACCCCCTAATCCAAGACTCCCTCAGTAGCCCCTGAACCAGGCTTCAATGACGACGAGTCCGGCGCGCAGTATTGTCTTCGGCATTGCAAGGCGGGTTCCTCCTCCGAATACTCCATGGAAGAGTTTGAACACAAGAATAGTGTCTGGCCCTGAAAAGTAAGTTCCACATACCACCACAAAGAGAATAATATTTCCACAAATCTAATCTGCTAACACGTTTTGACAGCATGACATCACGCCACGGCTCGGTCATTATTCGAACTGTTTTTCTCAACCTGCACCGCACATATCGCGAGGCGGTTTTCTTGACACGTCTTGTCAAAGCAGAGATCGTGTTCCCCTTATCACGGGATTCTGATCAATACAGACGTGGGTAACCCAACCGTGCATGTTGGTATGACTCCCAGATCTTAGGCAAGTCCCAAACGGCCGCGAGGAGGATGCTTGATATTCACCCCCTTTATAGCGAGGACAAGGCCTTTTCTTTCTCCCTCCCGTGCTCAATCGAATCCTTCCCCCGCCTCGAGTTCTAACACCCAAAGCTCAAGTCAGGCGCTTCGGACCTTCAGCTATGTCCGGTTCAAACCTTCAAGGTCGGTGGATGCCCTCCTTTGTAACAGAGGAGGACATCAAAAAGCTGAGAGAGGCCAAATATCTGACCACCGAAATTTCACATAGGCCGCCTGCCCGAGGGCAGGTCGTCCCTACTCCCGAACCCACCGAGAGTGTTGTGTTCATCTCCCACTTCCTCCGAGGACTAGGCCTCGCTCGGGATCCCTTTGTCAGGGGTCTTAAGTTCTTTTATGGGCTGGATTTCCATGATCTAGCCCCGGACTCCCTTCTTCACATCTCGTCATTTATTGTCGTATGTGAGGCCTTCCTCTGCATTACCCCTCACTTCGGCCTGTGGCCCAAGACCTTCGATGTGATGCCGAAGATGATCGAGGGGTGGCACGCAGAGTGCAGAGGTGCTTTAATAAGCAAAAATGCTGATGCTCCATAGCCAGAGGGTTCCTTCCCAGAGTGTCCGGATTGTGGCAGCGGGAGTGGTTTTACATCACAGCTCCCCGAAGTGCCAAGTGGGTAACCGCCCCCACCTTTTGCTTGGGGCCCCCACCGCAACTGATGTCATGGATCAGCAGGGTGCTGGGCTGGGGTCCAGCAAAGGACGTGCCAATATTGCAGAGCCGTATCCGAGATCTCTTTGAGAGAGATTTCAGTCTGGTTAAGGTAATGCAAGTTATGCTAGTTCATCGAGTCCAGCCTTGCAAACGCCGGCCCCTCCGTATGTGGGAATTCAACCCAGAAGGACCACGAGCTATTCAGCATTTCCTCGGCATGACGCTCGAAGAGATGTACAAATCGTTCTTTGGATGTGGGTTTGAGCTGCAACCGCCCTGCTTCCCAAGTAAGTAATCCCATGGCCGAACCCGCCGTCCTTTTATTCATCATGACATCATTCTAAAGAGTCGCTCTTTGACCAGGACCGGAAAGGCGAAGATGATCAGGTGTCCGGCCCCCCTTCTTGAGGGCTTGGACAATCCGGTGCTGGAAAAGATGCTCGAGCCGGCATCTTATCTAGTGCCCTCAAAGGAAGATGAAGGGGGGAATAAAGAGGGCAAAAGCGGGCCTCACTCGCTACTTATTCCAACTGAGGGAATGAGCACCTCCGCGAGGGAGGATAACCAAGGGGAAGAATCTGACACTCTCTCTCCCCGGGGAAGGAAGAGGACTACCTCTGAAGATCCGGAAACTAAGGTTTCCAAACGGGAGAAGAAATCTTCGTCAGAGGGTCCTGCCTCGGAGGGTATTCTTGCCGCACAATGTCCACGCGGGGATCAGCCCTCTACCGAACTGTAAGTAATCGAAAAGTACTTAATAGTGAAAATATCCTACCTTACTTCCGAAGACAATAACCGATGCCTATAAATTGTAGTCTGAATCGTAGCCCTTCTCGACAGAGTTCGTCTTCGGGGGATCTCCTTTCGGAGATGATGGAGATCAAAACGCCTCCCCCTGACGCCCCGCCTCCGGAGGCGGGTGACCCTGAAGTGTTGTCGCGGAGGATATCTCCGGATCCGCCAAGGCCAGAGGATAACCCTTTAGCTACCCAAAATCCCCAGTATCCGGCTTCTAAGGAGAGTGGCAGAAAGGGTCCGAAATCGTACAGTGTGCGGTCGGACATGCTGAAGGATCTTCTAGGGCAAGAGACCGTCTCGGAAGCGCATCGTACGCTAATGAGTATGGTAATTGAAAGGATTTCATCCGCTGAAAGCGGTTTGCACGGAGCCTTTATGAGTCTGCTGAAGGGCTTTGAGGTACGTGAAATAGTGTATGTTTTTATAGTACCGCACACGTTAGGTGTGCCTTATGCAGATAGTAGCCCCTGAGACTCTGGTCGTCGTCGAGAGCGGCGGCAACACGAGGATCATATTCCTGGGTAATAACCCTACTGCCTTTATGTGCAGGTGGCTGAGGCTACGGTGGCTAGCCGAACTAATGGGTTGATACGTCTCCAACGTATCTATAATTTTTGATTGCTCCATGCTATATTATCTACTGTTTTGGACTATATTGGGCTTTATTTTCCACTTTTATATTATTTTTGGGACTAACCTATTAATCGGAGGCCCAGCCCAGAATTGCTGTTTTTTTGCCTATTTCAGTGTTTCAGAGAAACAGAATATCAAACGGGGTCCAAAGGGAATGAAACCTTCGGAAATGTGATTTTCTCATCAGATAAGATCCAGGAGACTTGGTCCCTCCGTCAAGATAGCCACGAGGGTGGAGGGTGCGCCCCCTGCCTCGTGGGCCCCTCGAAGCTCCACCGACGTACTTCTTCCTCCTATATATATCCACGTACCCCCAAACGATCAAAGACCGAGCCAAAAACCAAATTCCACCGCCGCAACTTTCTGTATCCACGAGATCCCAACTTGGGGCCTGTTCCAGAGCTCCGCCGGAGGGGGCATCGATCACGGAGGGCTTCTACATCATCATCCAAGCCCCTCCGATGAAGTGTGAGTAGTTTACTTCACACCTACGGGTCCATAGTTAGTAGCTAGATGGCTTCTTCTCTCTTTTTGGATCTCAATACAATGTTCTCCCCCTCTCTCGTGGAGATCTATTCGATGTAATCTTATTTTTATGGTGTGTTTGTTGAGACGGATGAATTGTGGGTTTATGATCAAGTCTATCTATGAATAATATTTGAATCTTCTCTGAATTCTTTTATGTATGATTGGTTATCTTTGCAAGCCTCTTTGAATTATCAGTTTGGTTGGCCTACTAGATTGGTTGTTCTTGCCATGGGAGAAGTGCTTAGCTTTGGGTTCGATCTTGCGGTGTCCTTTCCCAGTGACAGACGGGGCTGCAAGGCACGTATTGTATCATTGCCATCGAGGATAACAAGATGGGGTTTTTATCATATTGCATGAAACTATCCCTCTACATCATGTCATCTTGCTTAAGGCGTTACTCTATTTTTTAACTTAATACTCTAGATGCATGCTGGATAGCGGTCGATGAGTGGAGTAATAGTAGTAGATGCAGGCAGGAGTCGGTCTACTTGTCTCGGATGTGATGCCTATATACACGATCATACCTAGATATTCTCATAACTATCAATTCTGTCAATTGCTCAAAAGTAATTTGTTCATCCACCGTAGAATACTTATGCTCTTGAGAGAAGCCACTAGTGAAACCTATGGCCCCCGGGTCTCTTTCTCATCATATCAATCTCCATCACTTTATTATTGCTTTGCTTTTTTACTTTGCCTTTTACTTTTTTACTTTGCATCTCTATACCAAAAATACAAATAATATTATTTATCATCTCTATCAGATCTCACTTTCGTAAGTGATCGTGAAGGGATTGACAACCCCTAAGCGCGTGGGTTGAGTTGAGCTATTGTTTTGTGTAGGTACGAGGGACTCGTGCGTAGCCTCCTACTGGATTGGTACCTTGGTTCTCAAAAACTGAGGGAAATACTTACACTACTTTGCTGCATCATCCTCTCCTCTTCGGGGAAATCCAACGCAGTGCTCAAGAGGTAGCAAGAAGAATTTCTGGCGCCGTTGCCGGGGAGTCTGCGCAAAAGTCAACATACCAAGTACCCATCACAATCCCTATCTCCCGCATTACATTATTTGCCATTTGCCTCTCGTTTTCCTCTCCCCCCAATTCACCCTTGCCGTTTTATTCGCCCTCTCTCTCTCTATCCTCCCTCTCCCTCTCTATTTGCCTCTTTTTGCCCATTTGCCTTTTGTTTGCTTGTGTGTTAGTTTGTTTGCTCGTCGTCATGGCTAGTCTCATATCTTCTCCGTTGTCTCCCGAGAATGAAGTTCTAAATTTTAAACAAAGGGAGGGAGAAAATCTAAAAGATGCTTGGTATAGAATTTGCAATGCTCAAAATAGATCTACCAGGAAGCAATCTACTTCAGTTCTTCTCCGCAATTTTTATGTAGGTGCTAGTCCTTGGTATAGATATATCCTTGATACCATTACCGGAGGGAATTTCTTGGGTAGCCATACTTTTGATTCTTATAATGCTATGTTAGATTTATTTGGCTCACCACCTCTTTTGGTTAATGGAACTATGTTAACTTTGGAGCATGTTATGCAAAGACTTGAAATTATTGAAAATAAAGTTGCTACTATTGAATTAATTGAAAATCTGGATAAAAAGATCCACAATCAAATTACCCAATATGGATCCAAGGTAGGAATGACTTTGAAAAATATTAAGGAAAAGTAACCCATTGTTAATGAGAAAATAAACTTAGATTCTACTAGAATCGATAAACTTGAGGGTATCATTACGAACTTGGGAACCACTTTTTCTTCCATAAAGAATACTCCAAGTCCTCCTACTAAAATTTCCAAGCTTATGTATGTTCCTAAATATAAGGGTGAATCATCTAGTAAGGAAACTGTGGATCTTAAATCTATAAGTATGCATCCCAATCTTTTTGCTATCATTAAGGAACCAATTGCTACAAATGAATTTTTCGATCTTATGCCTAAGAGTTTGATAATCACTAGAAAGAAATAAATTCCTAAGGGAGATATATGCCTCATTGAAGAATTGCCTACCAAATATGGCAATACCTAGATCTATTCTTGCTTGTTATGCCTAGCTAGGGGCGTTAAACGATAGCGCTTGTTGGGAGGCAACCCAATTTTATTTTTATTACTTGCTTTTTATTCCTGTTTAGTAATAAATAAATTATTTAGCCTCTGTTTTGGTTGTGTTTTTTGTGCTTAATTAGTGTTTGTGCCAAGTAGAACCGTTGGGAAGACTTGGGGAAAGTCTTGTTGAACTTGCTGTAAAAAACAGAAACTTTAGCGCTCACGAGAACTGCTGTAATTTTTATTTGGAGAGTGATATTTAGTTAATTCTTTTTTAAGATGATTAATAGATAAATTCCTCAAGTCCAGAAATTTATTTTAGAATTTTTGGGGTTCCATATCTTGCGCTAGCTACAGATTACTACAGACTGTTCTGTTTTTGACAGATTCTGTTTTTCGTGTGTTGTTTGCTTATTTTGATGAATCTATGGCTAGTAAAATAGTTTATAATCCATAGAGAAGTTGGAATACAGTAGGTATAACACACATATAAATAAATAATGAGTTAATTACAGTACCTTGAAGTGGTCTTTTGTTTTCTTTCACTAACGGAGCGCACGAGATTTTCTACTTTAAGTTTTGTGTTGTGAAGTTTTTAAGTTTTGGGTAAAGATTTGATGGATTATGGAACAAGGAGTGGAAAGAGCCTAAGATTGGGGATGCCCATGGCACCCCCAAGATAATCTAAGGAACCCCAAAAGCCAAAGCTTGGGGATGCCCCGGAAGGCATCCCCTCTTTTGTCTACTTCTATCGGTAACTTTACTTGGAGCTATATTTTTATTCACCACATGATATGTGTTTTGCTTGGAGCGTCTTTTATGATTTGAGTCTTTGCTTGTTAGTCTACCACAATCATCCTTGCTGTACACACCTTTAGAGAGAGCCATACATGATTTGGAATTTGATAGAATACTCTATGTGCTTAACTTATATCTTTTGAGCTTTATAGTTTTGCTCTAGTGCTTCACTTATATCTTTTAGAGCATGGTGGTGGATTTGTTTTATAGAAACTATTGATCTCTCATGCTTCACTTAGATTATTTTAAGAGTCTTAATATCATGGTAATTTGCTTAAAATCCTAATATGCTTGGTATTCAAGATTTGTAAAACTTTCTTTTGAGTGCGTTGAATACTAAGAAAAAAATTGATGCTTGATAATTGTTTTGAGATATGAGGATGGTGATATTAGAGTCATGCTAGTTGAGTAGTTGTGAATTTGAGAAATGCTTGTGTTGAAGTTTGTGATTCCCGTAGCATGCACGTATGGTGAACCGTTATGTGATGAAGTCGGAGCATGATTTATTTATTGATTGTCTTCCTTATGAGTGGCGGTCGGGGACGAGCGATGGTCTTTTCCTACCAATCTATCCCCCTAGGAGCATGCGCGTAATACTTTGCTTTGATAACTTCTAGATTTTTGCAATAAGTATATGAGTTCTTTATGACTAATGTTGAGTCCATGGATTATACACACTTTCCTTCCTTCCACCATTGCTAGCCTCTCTAATACCGCGCACTTTTCGCCGGTATCATACACCCACCAAATACCTTCCTCAAAACAGCCACCATACCTACCTATCAAGGCATTTCCATAGCCATTCTGAGATATATTGCCATGCAACTTTCCACCTTTCCGTTCATTATGACATGCTCCATTATTGTCATATTGCTACCATGATCATGTAGTTGACATCGTATTTGTGGCAAAGCCACCATTCATAATTCTTTCATACATGTCACTCTTGATTCATTGCATATCCCGGTACACCGCCAGAGGCATTCATATAGAGTCATATTTTGTTCTAAGTATTGAGTTGTAATTGTTGAGTTGTAAGAAAAATAAAAAGTGTGATGATCATCATTTTTAGAACATTGTCCCAAGTGAGGAAAGGATGATGAAGACTATGATTCCCCCACTAGTCGGGATGAGACTCCGGACGAAAAAAGGCCATAAAAAGAGAAGGCCCAAAAAATGAGAGAAAAAAAAGAAGGGATAATGTTACTATCCTTTTACCACACTTGTGCATCAAACTAGCACCATGATCTTCATGATAGAGAGTCTCTCATTTTGTCACTTTCATATAGTCTCCGGACAGCTGGACTATATCCTTTGGCCGGACTGTTGGACTATGAAGATACATGATTGAAGACTTCGTCCCGTGTCCGGATGGGACTCTACTTGGCGTGGAAGGCAAGCTAGGCAATATGGATATGTATATCTCCTCCTTTGTAACCGACCTTGTGTAACCCTAACCCTCTCTAGTGTCTATATAAACCGGAGGGTTTTAGTCCGTAGGACAACATACAATCATACCATAGGCTAGCTTTTAGGGTTTAGCCTCTCCGATCACGTGGTAGATCAACTCTTGTAATACCCATATCATCAAGAATAAATCAAGCAGGACGTAGGGTTTTACCTCCATCAAGAGGGCCCGAACCTGGGTAAAACATCGTGTCCCCTGCCTCCTGTTACCATCCGCCTTAGACGCACAGTTCGGGACCCCCTACCCAAGATCCGCCGGTTTTGATACTGACACTCGTCTTCACTTGGTGTCTCCTCCCCTTTGTGTTCGGCGTTTAGCTTACCGGCTTGCTTGAAGACCCAACATTCTCTGTGTGTGTGATTTGCAGGTTTGTCGGGGGTGTCGTGAATCTGACAGAGCTTGTCAAGAATTTTGTTTAGGCCAGATTGTCCTTCTCTGCTGCCTTTGAAAGGCTTTTTCTGCTCACCTGGTCGAGAGCCCCTGAATCCGGCGTTTACCGCCGTGTCATCTGGGCTACCTTCTTTATTTCGACGCTTGTTTTTGTTGCGTCATGGTTTACCATTGCCATCCCTGACTTTGGATGTGCGTGGGTTGCTGGTGCTGCTACGGGCCAACCAGCTGTCTTCGCCCGCGCAAAAGCGGGTCATGAGGCTTGTTAGGGCTGCCATTGTTCTCGGTTTTTCTTGGCCGAGGTGTCTGGCGAGCCATTCGTCTCGGATGCTGTGTTTAAAGGCTGCTAAGGCTTCGGTGTCCGGACAGTCGACGATTTGGCTCTTTTTAGTGAGGAACCTGTTCCAAAGCTTTCAGGCGGACTCTCCGGACTGTTGGATTGTATGACTTAAATCGTCTACATCCGGAGGTCGAACATAAGCCCCTTGAAAATTAGCCCGAAAAGCATCCTCGAGCTCCTCCCAACTTCCAATTGAGTTTTCGGGGAGGCTTTTCAGCTAGTGACGAGTTTTCCCCTTAAGCTTGAGGGGCAAGTATTTAATGGCATGGAGATCGTCTCCGCGAGCCATATGAATATGGAGGATAAAGTCCTCGATCCAGACTCCAGGGTCTGTGGTCCCGTCGTACACCTCTATGTTCACCGGTTTGAATCCTTCTGGGAATTCGTGATCCAGCACCTCACCAGTGAAACATAAGGGGTGTGCGGCACCCCTGTATTGGGATGTGCCATGGTGTTCGGACGGTTAGTGTTCGGTTTTGGTTTTGTACCGTAGCGCGCTTCCTAGATCCATAGATATGGATCTAGTCGCGCCGGATTTTTGGCGCAAGTTCTCGCGTAAATCGAGTGTTGACCTATGCGCGACTTTGTTAGCCGCTCTATGGCGTTCACAATGTGGTGGACCCGGCCGGTTGGCCATATCATTCTTCAGCTGTGTGGGCTCTAAGGCCTCATCGTCGAATTCCGGTAATAGCTTGTGCTTTGCATAGCTATTTGTGTGGTAACTTTCACCATACTTTGTTTCCTTGCGAGCACTTTGTTCCCCCTGTTGTTGAGCGTATCTTGTGCGGCCTTAAGCCTTTGCTTTTGTTTCTTCATGCTCCTCGTTGTGCCAATAAGCCTTCTGCGGAGGTTTTCTTGTTCCAAGTGCGTTTCCGGGATGATGTGTGCATCTTCGTCCGGACTGTTTTCCTCCCCTGACGGGGTTTGATGAGGTTTATCCTTGGCATCGTCGTGTTTGGACGCCGGATCCGTACTATGTTCGCCGTTTGCATCTTGATCGTGCTCTGCCACCCGGGTGGTGTAGTCGTCCTTTCTTCTAGAGTCGACTGGACTGTTATTTCCTCTTGCGTTGTTATCGCTGTTTTTGCTATGGCGGGACTTCGAGCGGCGCCGCTGACGTCGGCGCTTGGGTTGCTTGGACGGGGCATCCTCCGCTGTCTCTTTGCCATTGCCCTCTGTGGGTGTATCCACCATGTATATGGCATGTGATGAAGTGGTGGTCCGGTGCCCTGTGGGCGGTGGTTCCTGTTCGTCTCCCGCATCATCGTCCATACAGTCGATGTCTTTGGAGTCGAAGTCGAGCATGTCGGTTAAGTCGTCGACAGTGGCTACCAAGTGGGTGGTGGGTGGTAGTGAATTTCTTCGTCGTCCGCATCCCATTCTAGCCGGACATAGTTCGGCCAAGGTTCTCCTGACAGGGAGAGAGACCTTAATGAATTTAGCACATCGCCGAAAGGTGAGTGCTAAAAAATATCCGCGGAGGTGAACTCCATGATCGGCGCCCAATCGGATTCGACGGGTACGGATGTAAGCAGCTCGGAGTCCATGGCTGGAGATGAATCCAGCAGTTCGGCGACGCGGCTCTCATAAGGGGTGAAGTCAGTATCCGGCTCTATCGCCATTGAGATTGTGGCCTCCATGGTGGGGTCCATCCCTTCGCCGTCGGATGGCGTGACTTGCTCCGGATTAATGGCCGGAGTAGTTGCAGATGCGATCTCCCGAACATTGTCAGATGGCAGAGTTACGTCATGCTCGTTGCGACTGTGCGGCACGTCTGACTTGGGCTCGAATCCGTCGAAGATCAAGTCTCCACGGATGTCGGCCGTGTAATTCAAGTTTCCAAATCTGACCTGATGGCCAGGGGCGTAGCTCTCGATCAGCTCCAGATGGCCAAGCAAATTGGCCCGCAGTGCGAAGCCTCCGAATACGAAGATCTGTCTGGGGAGGAAAACCTCACCCTGGACCGCATTGTTACCAATGATTGAAGGAGCCATCGAGCCTTATGGTGAGGCATAGTGGAACTCTCAATGAAAGCACCAATGTCGGTGTCAAAATCGGCGGATCTCGGGTAGGGGGTCCCGAACTGTGCGTCTAAGGCGGATGGTAACAGGAGGCAGGGGACACGATGTTTACCCAGGTTCGGGCCCTCTTGATGGAGGTAATACCCTACGTCCTGCTTGATTGTTCTTGATGATATGAGTATTACAATAGTTGATCTACCACGAGATCAGAGAGGCTAAACCCTAGAAGCTAGCCTATGGTATGATTGTATGTTGTCCTATGGACTAAAACCCTCTGGTTTATATAGACACCGGAGGGGGCTAGGGTTACACTCGGTTACAAGGGAGGTGTCGGTGTCAAAACCGGCGGATCTCGAGTAGGGGGTCCCAAACTGTGCATCTAAGGAGGATGGTAGCAGGAGGCAGGGGACATGATGTTTACCCAGGTTCGGGCCCTCTTGATGGAGGTAACACCCTACGTCCTGCTTGATTGTTCTTGATGATATGAGTATTACAAGAGTTGATCTACCACGAGATCAGAGAGGCTAAACCCTAGAAGCTAGCCTATGGTATGATTGTGTGTTGTCCTACGGACTAAAACCCTCTGGTTTATATAGACACCGGAGGGGGCTAGGGTTACACAAGGTCGGTTACAAAGGAGGAGATATACATATCCGTATTACCTAGCTTGCCTTCCACGCCAAGTAGAGTCCCATCCGGACACGGGACGAATTCTTCAATCTTGTATCTTCATAGTCCAGCAGTCCGGCCAAAGGATACAGTCCGGCTATCCGGAGACCCCCTAATCCAGGACTCCCTCAGTAGCCCCTGAACCAAGCTTCAATGACGATGAGTCCGGCGTGCAGTGTTGTCTTCGGCATTGCAAGGTGGGTTCCTCCTTCGAATACACCATGGAAGAGTTTGAATACAAGGATAGTGTCCGACCCTGCAAAATAAGTTCCACATACCACCGAAGAGAGAATAATATTTCCACAAATCTAATCTGCTAACACGTTTTGACAACATGACATCACGCCATGGCCCGGTCATTATTAGAACCGTTTTTCTTAACCAGCTCCGCGCATAACACGCGGCGGTTTCCTTGACACGTCTTGTCCAAGCAGAGATCGTGTTCCCTTTATCACGGGATTCTCATCAATACAGACGTGGGTAACCCAACCGTGCTTGTTGGTATGATTTCTAGATTTTAGGTAAGTCTCAAACGGTCACGAGGAGAATGCCAGATATTCACCCTCTTTATAAAGGGGGTAAGGCTTTTTCTTTTTTCCCTCCCGCGCTCAATCAAATCCTTCCCCCGCCTCGAATTCTAACATCCAAAGCTCAAGTTAGGTGCTTCGGCCCTTCAACTATGTCCGGATCCAACCTTCAAGGTCGGTGGATGCCTTCCTCCGTCACAGAGGAGGACATCAGGAAGTTGAGAGAAGCCAGATATCTGATCGCCGAAATTTCGCATAGGCTGCTCGCCCGAGGGCAGGTCATCCCTACTCCCGAACCCAACGAGAGCGTTGTGTTCATCTCCCACTTCCTCTGAGGATTAGGCCTCGCTCTGGATCCCTTTGTTGGGGGTCTTATGTTCTATTACGGGCTGGATTTTCATGATCTGGCCCCGGATTCCCTTCTCCACATCTCGTCATTTATTGTCGTATGTGAGGCCTTCCTCCGCATTATCCCTCACTTTGGCCTATGGCTCAAGACCTTCGATGTGAAGCTGAAGACGGTTGAGGGGCAGTACGCAGCGTGCAGAGGTGCTTTAATAAGCAAAATTGCTGACGCTCCATGGCCGAAGGGTTCCTTTCCAGAGGTGTTCGGATTGTGGCAGCGGGAGTGGTTTTACATCACAGCTCCCCGAAGTGCCAAGTGGCTAGCTGCCCCCACCTTTCGCTCGGGTCCCCCACCACAACTGATGTCATGGATCAGCAGGGGGCTGAGCTGGGGTCCAGCCAAGGACGTGACAATACTGCAGAGCCGTATCTGAGATCTCTTCGAGGGAGATTTCAGTCTAGTTATGGTAATGCAAGTTATGCTAGTTCGTTGAGTCCAGCCTTGCAAACGCCGGCCCCTCCGCATGTGGGAATTCAACCCGGAAGGACCGCGTGCTATTCAACATTTCCTCGGCATGACGCACGAAGAGATGTACAAATCATTCTTCGGACCCCAAATAGAGTGTCCGGACACCACCAAGGACGTGGGCCTGAGCTGCAACCGCCCCGCTGCCCAAGTAAGTAATCCCATGCGGAACCTGTTGTCCTTTTATTTATCATGGTATCATCCTAAAGAGCTGCCTTTTGACCAGGACTGGATAACAAAGGCGATGATGATTAGATGTCCGGCCCCCCTTGGTGAGGGCTTGGACATTCCGGTATTGGACAAGATGCTCGAGCCGACACCTTATCCAGTGTCCTCAAAGGAAGATGATGGGGGGAATAAAGAGGGCGAAAGCGGGCCTCACTCGCTACTTATTCCAGCCAGGGGAATGAGCACCTCCGCAAGGGAGGACAATCAGAGGGAAGAATCTGACATCCTCTCTCCCCGGGGAAGGAAGAGGACTACCTCTGAAGATCGCGAAACCAAGGTTTCCAAATGGGAGAAGAACTCTTCATCAGAGGGTCCTACCTCGGAGGGTATTCTTGCCGCATAATGTCCGCACGGGGATCAGCCCTCTACCGAGCTGTAAGTAATCAAAAAGTACTTAATAATAAAAACATCCTACCTTACTTCCGAATACAATAACTGATGCTTATAAATTGTAGTCCGGATCGCAGCCCTTCTCGATAGAGCTCATCTTTGGGGGATCTTCTTTCGGAGATGATGGAGAGCGAAACGCCTCCCCCGGACACCCCAGCTCAAGAAGCGGGCGACCTTGAAGTGTCGTCGCGAAGGGTATTCCGGATCCACTAGGGCCAGAGGATAACCCTTTGGCTGCCCGGAGTCCCCAGTATCTGGCTCCTAAGGAGAGCGACAGCAAGGGCCCGTACAGTGTGCGTTCGGATGCGCTGAAGGATCTTCTGGGGCAAGTTGCCGTCTCGGAAGCGCATCGTATGCTAATGGATATAGTAATTGAAAGGATTTCATCCGCTGAAAGCGGTTTGCATGAAGCCTTTGTGAGTCTGCTGAAAGGCTTCAAGGTACGTGAAATAATGTATGTTTTTAATAGTACCGCATACGTTAGATATGCCCTATGCAGATGGTAGCCCCTGAGACTCTGGTTGTCATCGAAAACGATGGCAAACAGAGGATCATAGTCCCAGGTAATAACCAGACCGCCCTTATGTGCAGGTGGCTGAAGCTTCGGTGGCTAGCCTGACTGATGGGCTTGCCGAACTAAAGCGGCAACTTGATGCGGCAGATGCTGACATCGTGCTTGTCAACAAGAAACTTGACGAGGCACGGCGTGAGTGATGTTTCTGGTGATCGTCACATAATAAGAGTAGCATGACGCCAGTATCTTTAATATGTTGTGACTGCAGATGAAGCTGCCACCATGGAGACCCTTCGGGTGGAGCTTGCCCGAGCCAAGGAGCAAGCCAGGAGTAGCAATCCGGCCGCTTTAAAGGCGGCTGAAGAGTTAAGGGCCGAACAGGCCGCGCATTGCGAGAGCAAGGAAAAAATAGCCAAGATGGTTGTAGAGTTAAAAGATGCCGCTGACCGTTACCAGCTTCTTGAAGAAGAAAACCGAGCGAAGGCGATGGACCTGGAGAAGGCCCGGGTGGCTGCCAAGGAAGCCCGCTCCAAAATTAGAGTGACGAAGCAGGAGCTGAATCAAGCTACAGATATCATGTCTGGGAAGCCCTTCTTGTTGCGGACTAAGTTCGGAGATCCGAAGTATGCTCCTCTGGACCGGCTATGAAGTTCTGTGGACGCGTACATGGATTTGGCTGCAAGTGCTGCTGATGCGGCCGAGTACTTCAGGGATCAGAAAGGTCCCAAAGTGGAGAAGCTGTTCTGGTCATAGTTCCACACTCCAGTCCGTCCGCTGCTGTTGAATGAGCGATTGGCCGAGTGGGCCGAGCTCCATAGGTTGTCCGGACTTGCCATGAGGTCCGTTGTGGATCACCTATGGCCGGGAGGGCCAAGGCCGAATAGCTACTTTAGGTTAGTGCAACAATTCCTTGGTGTTGTGCGACGCATCGATGCTATAAAGAGATCGGCGTGCATAGGGGGTGCACGGATGGCCTTTGCCCGTGTCAAGACATACTGGGCGGAGATGGAGGCTACCACTGCTGCGACACAGGGTTCGGCCATAGGCCGAGTGGCTGTCGAGCACTACTTTGAAGAAGTCCTTGAAGGCGCTCGTTTGATAGAGGCTCAGTGCTCGAAGAATGTTATGTTCAAGTGACATGTATTCCCATTGTAAAAACAATGTTTTATTGAATTATCAAGGCTATATTTATACTTTTGCCTGAAAGTACTATGGTGCCTCCTGTGCGGCCGTTTATGTATATATGTGTATAACCTGAAAGTTTGCAGTCGTCGGCTTCCACCCCCACGCATATAATGCAGGGGTGTTTGCAAAAGATGCATATCCACACTTTATCCAACGTCTTGGTCCGTTAAGGAGGTGATAGCGCAGCGAACGAGGTAATCGGACTACATTACTTTAAAACTTTCACTTAACCATAGGAGTTTGACAGTGGGGCTACTATATGGCCCCTGGTACTTCTACGCTCGTCCGAATACGGGGCGCGCGCGTACATGAACGGGAAACGGCCCTTCGTTAATGCGAAGGAATCCCGAAGATTCTGATGAGTCATCGAGTGGTTGACCAGTCTCTCGCTATATCATGACAGTCAGTTTTCGGCTTTCTCTACTGAGGTGCTCATCCGGATGAACCAGGGCACAATCGCAGTAGTTCTCCCAGTGCTACCTTAGCCGATATAACGGAATGTAAGGTACCAAAACATGGGAGGCGGGCAAACCCAACATTTGACCAAAGACATGATTCGGAGCTGATGCATATAGGGCCAAACTCGCGACGCCAAACACTCCCTAAGGTGTTCGGTCTTTATAACATATGTCGGGCTAAACAATGCCCTTAATAAGAAACCCCATGTGTCCAGGTACGTGCAAAATTCTAGCGTGGCCACATGCCAATAACGCCAGCATCCTTCTCGGTTTTGTGGAGTATCCGGAGGATGTGAGCAACAAGAGACAGTAAAAAAGGTTTACACGGGATCTTAATCTAAAAATAGACCTTTGGGCGGGTCCCTCCTGCACGTCTGCGCCTGTGTCTCCATTGTGCCATGTCCTAGACTGGTGTAGCACGATTGTCATCTGCAAAAGGAAAGAACATAAGTGAAAGTTGCCATGCCAAAAAGAAGAATTGGTTATTATCAATGAACTATCAAAATACAAGAGAAGCCAAATTGAGCCGGGCTGGCCCTGGTTATACGTGGGAAGCCCCTGGTATCGTTTATGAGGGTTTGAAAACCATTCTCATGCATATATGATGGAACGCCGGACTCGTTTGACCATGTCCATGGTCTTGACGACCTGCCATTTTTCTGGTTGGTGAGGCCGTCTAGTGTGCGGCTGTTAGAGCTGCCACGTCATCTTCCGTGCATAGAAAACATTCGGTATTTCCGCTGACTGTGATGATGCCACGTGGACCGGGCATCTTGAGCTTGAGAAAAGCATAATGCGGTATTGCGTTAAAACGAGCGAAAGGCGCCCTAGTGCTTGATAATCACTTCGGAATGGAGCGATGTGAAAAGTTAATGTTTCGCATCAGAAGTTATCGGGAGAACCGAATACCACCTCTAGTAGTAGAGAGCCCGTACAACGGGCCTCTTGGCCTGGTATTACTCCCTTGAAGGTAGTATTACTGTGGCTTGTTTGTGTCGGATCTATCCCCATTTTGTGGACTGTGTCTTGATATATCAGATTTAGATCACTGCCGCCATCCATGAGGACCCGTGTGAAATGGTACCCATTTATTATTGGGTCTAACACCAAGGCCATCAGTCCTTCACGACGGATATTTGTAACGTGATCCCTACGATCAAAAGTGATCGGCAGGCCAACCAGGGGTTGAACCTAGGGGTGATGGGATCTATGGCGCGTGTGCATTGGAGTGCATGATTGCTTCTCCTCTTTGTCACATGGATCACGTTTACTGCTTTAACCTCTTGTGGGAACTTTTTCTGTCCTCCGACATTTTGCTAGCGAGGTTCATCCTCGTCTTCGCTTGGTGTCTCTTCCCCTTTGTGTTCGACGTTTAGCTTATCGGCCTGCTTGAAGACCCGGCATTCTCGGTGGGTATGATTTGCAGGTTTGTCTGGGGTGTCGTGAATCTGACAGAGTTTGTCAAGAATTTTGTTTAGACCAGATTGTCCTTCTCAGCTGCCTTTGAAAGGCTTTTTCCACTGGCCTGGTCGGGAGCCCCTGAATCCGGCGTTTACCGCCGTGTTATCTGGGCTACCTTCTTTATTTCGACACTTGTTTTTGTTGCGTCATGGTTTACCATTGTCATCCCCGACTTCAGATGTGCTTGGGTCACTGGTGCTGCTACGGGCCAACCAATTGTCCTCGCCCGCACAAAATCGGGTCATGAGACTTGTTAGGGCTGCCATTGTTCTCAATTTTTCTTGACCGAGGTGTCTGGCGAGCCATTCATCATGGACGCTGTGTTTAAAAGCTGCTAAGGCTTTGGCGTCTGGACAGTCGACAATTTGGTTCTTCTTGGTGAGGAACCTGTTCCAGAGCTTTCGGGCGAACTCTCCGGACTGTTGGATTATATGACTTAAATCATCTGCATCCGGATGTCGGACGTAAGTCCCTTGAAAATTGTCCCGAAAAGCGTCCTCGAGCTCCTTCCAACTTCCAATTGAGTTTTCGGGGAGGCTTTTCAGCTAGTGTCGAGCTGGCCCTTTAAGCTTGAGGGGCAAGTATTTAATGGCGTGGAGATCGTCTCCACGAGCCATATGAATGTGGAGGATGAAGTCCTCTATCCAGACTCCAGGGTTTGTAGTTCCGTCGTACGCCTCTATGTTCACCGGTTTGAATCCCTCTGGGAATTCGTGATCCAGCACCTCATCATTGAAACATAAGGGGTGTCTGGCACCCCTGTATTGGGATGCGCCATGGTGTTCAGACGGTTGTAGTATTCGGTGTTGGTTGTGTACTGTAGCGCGCTTCCTAGATCCGTTGATGGATCTGGTGGCGCCGGATTTTTGGTGCAAGTTCTCACGTAAATCGTGTGTTGACTTGTGTGCGACCTTGTTAGCCGCTCTATCACGCTCACAAGGTGGTGGATCCGGCCGGTTGGTCGTATCACTTTTCGGTTGTATGGGCTCTAAGGCCTCATCGTCGAATTCCGGTAATAGCTGCTTTGGATAGCTATTTTTATGGTAACTTCCACCATACTTTGTTACTTTGTTCCACTTGCTGTTGAGCGTATCTTGTGCGACCTTGAGCCTTTGCTTCTGTTTCTTCAGGCTCCTCGCTGCGGCAATAAGCCTTCTATGGAGGTTCTCTTGCTCCAAGTGTGTTTCTGGGATGATGCATGCATCTTCGTCCGGACTGTTTTCTTCCCTAGATGGGGATTGATTAGGCTTATCTTTGGCGTCATCGTGTTCGGACATCGGATCCGTACTATGTTTGCGGTTTGCATCTCGATCGTATTCTTGCCACCGGGGTGGTGCAATTGTCATTTCTTCCGGAGTCACATGGACTATTATTTCCTCTTGCGTTGTTATCGCTGCTTTTGCTATGGCGGGACTTAGAGCGGCGCCGCTGACGTCGGTGCTTGGGTTGCTTGGGGAGTGCATCCTCCGCTGTCTCTTCGCCATTGCCCTCTCTGGGTGCATCCACCATGTATACGTCATGTGATGAAGTAGCGGTCCATCGCCCTGTGGGCGGTGCTTCCTGTTCGTCCCTTGCATCGTCGTCCATACCGTCGATGTCTTCGGAGTCAAAGTCGAGCATGTCGGTTAAGTCTTCGACAGTGGCTACTAAGTGGGTGGTGGGTGGGCAGTGAATTTCTTCGTCGTCCGCATCCCATTCTAGCCGGACATAGTTCGGCCAAGGTTCTCCTGACAGGGAGAGAGACCTTAATGAATTTAGCATATCTCCGAAAGGTGAGTGCTGAAAGATATCCGCGGAGGCGAACTCCATGATCGGCGCCCCGTCGGATTCGACAGGCACGGATGTAGGCGGCTCAGAGTCCGTGGCCGGAGATGAATCCAGTGGTTCAGCAACATGGCTCTCGTAAGGGGTGAAGTCAGTATCTGGCTCTATCACCAGTGAGAGTGCGACCTCTACGGCGGGGTCTATACCTTCGCTCTCGGACGGCGCGATTTGCTATGGGTTAAAGGCCGGAGTAGTTGGGATGCGATCGCCCGAACATTGTCCAACGGCAGAGTTACGTCATGCTCGTCACGACTGTACGGCGCATCCGACATGGGCCCGAATCCGTTGAAGATCAAGTCTACGCGGATGTCGACCGTGTAGTTCAAGTTTCCAAATCTGACCTGATGGCCAGGGGCGTAGCTCTCAATTTGCTCCAAAAGGCCAAGCGAATTGGCCCGCAGTGCAAAGCCGCCGAATATGAAGATCTGTCCGGGGAGGAAAGCCTCACCCTGGACCGCACCGCTAGCGATGATCGAAGGAGCCATCAAGCCTTATGGTGACGACACGGTGGAACTCTCAATGAAAGCACCAATGTCGGTGTGAAAATCGGCGGATCTCAGGTAGGGGGTCCCGAACTGTGCGTCTAAGGCGGATGGTAACAGGACGTAGGGGACATGATGTTTACCCAGGTTCGGGCCCTCTTGATGGAGGTAATACCCTACGTCCTACTTGATTGTTCTTGATGATATGAGTATTACAAGAGTTGATCTACCATGAGATCAGAGAGGCTAAACCCTAGAAGCTAGCCTATGGTATGATTGTATGTTGTCCTACGGACTAAAACCGTCCGGTTTATATAGACACCGGAGGGGGCTAGGGTTACACAAGGTTGGTTACAAAGGAGGAGATATACATATCTGTATTGCCTAGCTTGCCTTCCACGCCAAGTAGAGTCTCATCCGGACACGGGACGAAGTCTTCAATCTTGTATCTTCATCGTCCAACAGTCCGGCCAAAGGATACAGTCCGGCTGTCATGAGACCCCCTAATTCAGGACTCCCTCAGGAGGAGATATACATATCCGTATTGCCTAGCTTGACTTCCACGCCAAGTAGAGTCCCATCCGGACACGGGATGAAGTCTTCAATCTTGTATCTTCATAGTCCAACAGTCTGTCCAAAGGATATAGTTCGGCTGTCTGGAGACCCCCTAATCCAAGACTCCCTCAGAGACCATCATCGGCTCCAACAGAGTCTCGCTGCAGTCTTCGATATCCCAATCTTCCTTCAAACCCCTATGCCTGTATATGGCGCCATCCCGGTGGCTGCTATCTAAGATGATATATAGGAAATATACATTTGTGACCTCATTTACTAACTTCTTTGCATTGGTTACCTTCTTCCTCATGTTTACATCATCTGGGCATTTGGTACCACTGGCATAAGGGACGGGTGTGCACGAGTGCAACTTACTCTGCTTCTCATCATTGCTACAAGTTGTGCAGAGAAATTGGGAAAGATGATTGATACGTCTTAAACATATCTATAATTTTTTATTGTTCCATGCTATTATATTATCAATCTTGGATGTTTTGTTGGGAAACATTGCATGGAAAACAAAAAAAATTCTATGCACACGCAAGCTCTATCCATGGAGATGCATAGAAACGAGAGGGGGAGACTGTGTCTATGTACCCTCGTAGACCGTAAGCGGAAGCGTTTGTTAACGCGGTTGATGTAGTCGAACTTCTTCGCACTTCAACCAATCAAGTACCAAACGTACGACACCTCCGCATTTTGCACACGTTCATCTCGGTGATGTCCTTCACCTTCTTGATCCAACAAGACGGCGAGGTAGTGGATGAGTTCCGGTAGCAGGACAGTGTGGTGATGGTGATGGTGAAGTGATCTCCGTATGGCTTTGCCTAAGCACTACGAAAATATGACCGGGGGTGTAAACGGTAGAGGGGGCGCCGCACACGGCTAGACAATTGTCTGTGTGTGCAAGGCGCCCCCTCCCACATATATATAGGTGGGAGGGAGGGAGGAGCAGCCAAGGGGGCGCCCAAGTAGGGGCAATCCTACTTGGGGTTTCTCCCAAGCCGCGCCCCCTTTCCTTATTTGGAGCGCGGGGGGAAGGAAGGAGGAGGTGCCCCCCCTTCCTTTCTCTCTTGAGGAGGGAAAGGCAGGAGGGGCCACTCCTCCCCTTTCATTCCCCTTAGGGAAAGGCACCAGCCCCCTTGTGGGCTGGTCTATCGCCTCCTTTGGCCCATAAGGCCCATATCTTCCCAGGGGGAAGGGGTGCCTAGAACCCCTTCCGGTGACCCGATTTCTTCCCGGTACATCCCGAAACACTTCCAGTGTCCAAATACCATCGTCCTATATATCAATCTTTACCTCCCGACCATTTCGAGACTCCTCGTCATGTTTGTGATCTCATCCGAGACTCCGAACAACATTCGGTCACCAAATCGTATAACTCATCTAACACTATATCGTCAATGAACGTTAAGCGTGCGGATCCTATGGGTTCGAGAACTATGTAGACATGACCGAGACACCTCTCCGGTCAATAAACAATAGCGGAACCTAGATGCCCATGTTGGCTCTATTACGTCCATTTTGCATCATGTTTTCTTACTGTTATTTATAATGTTTTTATCCATAATAATGCTTTTTGGATTAATTCTAATGCCTTTTCTCTCATAATTTGCAAGGAACATACCAAGAGGGAGAATTCTGGCGGCTGGAAATCTGGACCTGAAAAAGCTACGTTAGGCTACCTATTCTACACAACTCCAAAAAAGCTGAAACTTCAAGGGGATTTTTTATGGAATATATAAGAAATAATGGAGCCAATAAACACCAGAGGGGGACCACCAGGTGGGAACAACCCACCTGGGCACGCCCTGGTGGGTTGTAGCCTCCTCGGCCCACCTCCGGTGCCCATCTTATGGTATATTAGTCATTTTGACCTAGAAAAAATAAGAGGAGGACTTTCGGGACAAAGTGCCGCCGCCTTGAGGCAGAACTTGGGCAGGAGCACTTTTGCCCTCCGGTGGAGAAATTCCACCGGGGAACTTCCCTCCCAGAGGGGGCAATCATCATCATCATCACCAACAACTCTCCCATCTTGGGGAGGGCAATCTCCATCAACATCTTCAACAGCACCGTCTCCTCTCAAACCCTAGTTCATCTCTTGTGTTCAATCTATTGGGGAACGCAGTAATTTCAAAAAAATTCCTACGCACACGCAAGATCCATGTAGGAGATGCATAGCAACGAGTGGGGGAGAGTATGTCTACGTACCCTCGTAGACCGAAAGCGGAAGCATTATGAAATGCCTTTGATGTAGTCGAACGTCTTTGCGATCCAACCGATCACGTACCGAACGCATGACACCTTCGTGATCTGCACACATTCAGCTCGGTGACGTCCCTCATACTCTTGATCCAGCCGAGGCCGAGGGACAATTTCGTCAGCATGACGGCATGATGACGGTGATGATGAAGTTACCGACGCAGGGCTTCGCCTAAGCACTACAACGATATGACCGAGGTGGAATTCTATGGAGGGGGCACCGCACACGGCTAAACAATCAACTTGCGTGTCTATGGGGTGCCCCTCCCCCGTATATAAAGGAGTGGAGGAGGGGAGGGCCGGCCCTCATAGGGCGCGCCCAAGGGGGGGTCCTACTCCCAGTAGGAGTAGGTTTCCTCCTTCCTAGCAGGAGTAGGAGAAGAAGGAAGAGGGAGAGAGAGGGAAGGAAAGGGGGGCCGGCCCCCCACCTAATTCGGATTGGGCTTCGGGGGCGCGCCCTCCACCTGTCCGCTTCATCCTCTCTCCCATTAAGGCCCAATAAGGCCCATTGACTCCCAGGGGGTCCGGTAACCCCCCGGTACTTCGATAAATGCCCGAACTCATCCAGAACTATTCCGATGTCCAAACATAGCCTTCCAATATATCGATCTTTATGTCTCGACCATTTTGAGACTCCTCGTCATGTCCGTGATCACATCCGAGACTCTAAACTACCTTCGGTACATCAAAACACATAAACTCATAATATCGATCATCATCGAACGTTAAGCGTGCGGACCCTATGGGTTCGAGAACTATGTAGACATGACCGAGACTTACTTCCGGTCAATAACCAATAGCGGAACCTGGATGCTCATATTGGTTCCTAAATATTCTACGAAGATCTTTTATCGGTCAAACTACATAACAACATACATTGTTCCCTTTGTCATCAGTATGTTACTTGCCCGAGATTCGATCGTCGGTATCTCAATACCTAGTTCAATCTCGTTACTGGCAAGTCTCTTTACTCGTTCCATAATGCATAATCCCGCAACTAACTCATTAGTCACATTGCTTGCAAGGCTTATAGTGATGTGCATTACCGAGAGGGCCCAGAGATACCCCTCCAACAATCGGAGTGACAAATCCTAATCTCGATCTATGCCAACTCAACAAACACCATCGGAGACACCTGTAGAGCATCTTTATAGTCACCCAGTTACGCTGTGAAGTTTGATAGCACACTAAGTGTTCCTCGGGTATTAGGGAGTTGCATAATCTCATAGTCATAGGAACATGTATAAGTTATGGAGAAAGCAATAGCAATGAACTAAACGATCATAGTGCTAAGCTAACAGATGGGTCAAGTCAATCACATCATTCTCTAATGATGTGATCTCGTTCATCAAATGATAACTCATGTCTATGGTTAGGAAACTTAACCGTCTTTGATTAACGAGCTAGTCAAGTAGAGGCATACTAGTGACATTCTGTTTGTCTATGTATTCACACATGTACTAAGTTTCCAGTTAATACAATTCTAGCGTGAATAATAAACATTTATCATGATATAAGGAAATATAAATAAAAACTTTATTATTGCCTCTAGGGCATATTTCCTTCAGTGTCCCACTTGCACTAGAGTCAATAATCTAGATTACATTGTAATGATTCTAACACCCATGGAGTCTTGGTGCTGATCATGTTTTGCTCATGAGAGAAGCTTAGTCAATGGGTCTTCAACATTCAGATCCATCTGTATCTTGCAAATATCTATGTCTCCCTCCTTGACTTGATCGCGGATGGAATTGAAGCATCTCTTGATGTTCTTGGTTCTCTTGTGAAATCTGGATTCCTTTGCCAAGGCAATTGCACCAATATTGTCACAAAAGATTTTCATTGGACCCAATGCACTAGGTATGACACCTAGATCGGATATGAACTCCTTGATCCAGACTCCTTCATTTGTTGCTTCCGAAGCAGCTATGTACTCTGCTTTACATGTAGATCCCGCCACGACACTCTGCTTGGAACTGCACCAACTGACGGCTCCACCATTCAATAAAAATATGTGTCCAGTTTGTGACTTAGAGTCATCCGGATTAGTGTCAAAGCTTGCATCGACGTAACCATTTATGACGATCTCTTTGTCACCTCCATAAACGAGGAACATATCCTTAGTCCTTTTCAGGTATTTCAGGATATTCTTGACCGCTGTCCAGTGATCCACTCCTGGATTACTTTGGTACCTCCCTCCTAAACTAATAGCAAGGCACACATCAGGTCTGGTACACAACATTGCATACATGATAGAACCTATGGCTGAAACATAGGGAATGAATTTCATTTTCTCTCTATCTACTACAGTGGTCGGGTATTGAGTCTAACTCAACTTCACACCTTGTAACACAGGCAACAACCCTTTCTTTGCTTGATCCATTTTGAACTTCTTCAAAACTTTATCAAGGTATGTGCTTCGTGAAAGTCCAATTAAGCGTCTTGATCTATCTCTATAGATCTTGATGCCCAATATATAAGCAGCTTCACCGAGGTCTTTCATTGAATTTTTTTATTCAAGTATCCTTTTATGCTATTCAAAAATTCAGTATCATTTCCGATCAATAATATGTCATCCACATATAATATCAGAAATGCTACAGAGCTCCCACTCACTTTCTTGTAAATACATTCTTCTCCAAAAGTCTGTATAAAACCATATGCTTTGGTCACACTATCAAAGCATATATTCCAACTCCGAGATGCTTGCACCAGTCCATAAATGGACCGCTAGAGCTTACACACTTTGTTAGCACCTTTTGGATCGACAAAACCTTCCGGTTGCATCATATACAACTCTTCTTTAAGATATCCATTAAGGAATAGAGTTTTGACATCCATTTGCAAATTTCATAATCATAAAATGTGGCAATTGCTAACACGATTTGGACGAACTTAAGCATCACTACGGGTGAGAAGGTCTCATCGTAGTCAACTCCTTAACTTGTCGAAAACCTTTCGCAACAAGTCGAGCTTTGTAGATAGTAATATTACCGTCAGTGTCACTCTTCTTCTTGAAGATCCTTTTATTCTCTATGGCTTGCCGATCATCGGGCAAGTCAACCAAAGTCCAGACTTTGTTCTCATACATGGATCCCATCTCAGATTTCATGGCCTCAAGCCATTTTGCGGAATCTGGGCTCATCATCGCCTCCTCATAGTTCGTAGGTTCGTCATGGTCAAGTAACATGACTTCCAGAACAGGATTACCATACCACTCTGGTGCGGATCTTACTTTGGTTGACCTACGAGGTTTGGTAGTAACTTGATCAGAAGTTTCATGATCATCATCATTAACTTCCTCACTTACTACTGTAGGAATCACCGGAACTAATTTCTGTGATAAACTACTTTCCAATAAGGGAGGAGGTACAGCTACCTCATCAAGTTCTACTTTCCTCCCACTCACTTCTTTCGAGAGAAACTCCTTCTCTAGAAAGGATCCATTCTTAGCAACGGATATCTTGCCTTCGGATCTGTGATAGAAGGTGTACCCAATAGTCTCTTTTGGGTATCCTATGAAGACACATTTCTCCGATTTGGGTTCGAGCTTATGAGGTTGAAGCTTTTTCACATAAGCATCGCAACCCCAAACTTTAAGAAACGACAACTTGGGTTTCTTGCCAAACCATAGTTCATAAGGTGTCGTCTCAACGGATTTTGATGGTGCCCTATTTAACGTGAATGCAGCCGTCTCTAAAGCATAACCCCAAAATGATAGCGATAAATTAGTAAGAGACATCATAGATCGCACCATATCTAATAAAGTGCGGTTACGACATTCAGACACACCATTACGCTGTCGTGTTCCAGGTGGCGTGAGTTGCGAAACTATTCCGCATTGTTTCAAATGAAGACCAAACTCGTAACTCAAATATTCTCCTCCATGATCAGATCGTAGAAACTTAATTTTCTTGTTACGATGATTTTTCACTTCACTCTGAAATTCTTTGAACTTTTCAAATGTTTCATCAAGTAGATATACCCATATCTGCTCAAATCATCTGTGAAGGTCAGAAACTAACGATACCCTCCATGAGCATCAACACTCATCGGACTGCATACATCAGTATGTATAATTTCCAATAAGTCTATTGCTCATTCCATTGTTCCGGAGAATGGAGTCTTGGTCATCTTGCCCATGAGGCATGGTTCGCAAGCATCAAGTGATTCCAAAAACCCATCAGCATGGAGTTTCTTCATGCGCTTTACACCAATATGACCTAAATGACAGTGCCACAAATAAGTTGCACTATCTTAAACTTATATCTTTTGGCTTCAATACTATGAATATGTGTATCACTACTATCAAGATTTAGTAAAAATAGACCACTCATCAAGGGTGCATGACCATAAAAGATATTACTCATATAAATAGAACAACCATTATTCTCTGATTTAAATGAATAACCATCTCGCATCAAACAAGTTTCAGATATAATGTTCATGCTTAACGCTGGCACCAAATAACAATTATTCAGGTCTAAAACTAATCCCGAAGGTAGATGTAGAGGTAGCGTGCCGACGGAGATCACATCGACTTTGGAACCATTTACCACGCGCATCGTCACCTCGTCCTTAGCCAATCTTCGCTTAATCCGTAGCCCCTATTTGGAGTTGCAAATATTAGCAATAGAACCAGTATCAAATACCTAGGCGCTACTGCGAGCATTAGTAAGGTACACATTAATAACATGTATATCAAATATACCTTTCACTTTGCCATCCTTCTTATCCGCCAAATACTTGGGCCAATTCCGCTTCCAGTGACTAATCCCTTTGCAGTAGAAGCACTCAGTCTCAGGCTTAGGTCCAGACTTGGGCTTCTTCACTTGAGGAGCAACTTGCTTGCTATTCTTCTTGAAGTTCCCCTTCTTACCTTTGCCCTTCTTCTTGAAACTGGTGGTCTTGTTGACCATCAACACTTGATGCTCCTTCTTGATTTCTACCTCCGCAACCTTTAGCATTGCGAAGAGCTCGGGAATTGTCTTATCCATCCCTTGCATATTATAGTTCATCACGAAGCTCTTGTAGCTTGGTGGCAGTGATTGAAGAACTCTGTCAATGATACTATCATCAGGAAGATTAACTCCTAGCTGAGTCAAGTGGTTGTGGTACCCAGACATTCTGAGTATATGTTCACTGACAAAACTATTATCCTGCATTTTGTAGCTATAGAATTTGTTGGAGACTTCATATCTCTCAACTCGGGCATTTGCTTGAAATATTAACTTCAACTCCTAGAACATCTCATATGCTCCATGACGTTCAAAATGTCGTTGAAGTCCTGGTTCTAAGCCGTAAAGCATGGCACACTGAACTATCGAGTAGTCATCAGCTTTGCTTTGCCAGGTGTTCATAACATCTGGCGTTGCTCCTACAGCGGGTTTGGCACCTAGCGGTGCTTCCAAGATGTAATTCTTCTATGCAGCAATGAGGATAATCCTCAAGTTACGGACCTATCCCGTGTAATTGCTACCATCATCTTTCAACTTAGCTTTCTCTAGGAACGCATTAAAATTCAACGGAACAACAACACGGGCCATTTATCTACAACAACATAGACATGCAAAATACTATCAGGTACTAAGTTCATGATAAATTAAAGTTCAATTAATCATATTACTTAAGAACTCCCACTTAGATAGACATCCCTCTTATCATCTAAGTGATCATGTGATCCATACCAACTATACCATGTACGATCATCATGTGAGATGGAGTAGTTTTCAATGGTGAACATCACTTTGTTGATCATATCTACTATATGATTCACGCTCGACCTTTCGGTCTCAGTGTTCCGAGGCAATATATGCATATGCTAGGCTCATCAAGTTTAACTCGAGTATTCTGCTTATGCAAAACTGGCTTGCACACGTTGTATGTGAACGTAGAGCTTATCACACCCGATCATCACGTGGTGTCTCGGCACGACGAACTGTAGCAATGGTGCATACTCAGGGAGAACACTTATACCTTGAAATTTAGTGAGAGATCATCTTATAATGCTACCGCCGTACTAAGCAAAATAAGATGCATAAAGGATAAACATCACATGCAATCAATATAAGTGATATGATATGGCCATCATCATCTTGTGCCTTTGATCTCCATCTCCAAAGCACCGTCATGATCACCATCGTCACCGTCTTGACACCTTGATCTCCATCGTAGCATCATTGTCATCACACCAACTATTGTTTTTACGACTACCGCTACCGCTTAGTGATAAAGTAAAGCAATTACATGGCGATTGAATTTCATACAATAAAGCGACAACCATATGGCTCCTGCTAGTTGCCGATAATTGTGTTACAAAACATGATCATCTCATACAACAATTTATATGATCACGTCTTGACCATATCACATCACAACATGCCCCTACAAAAACAAGTTAGATGTCCTCTACTTTGTTGTTGCAAGTTTTACGTGGCTACTATGGGCTTAGCAAGAACTGTTTTTACCTACGCATCAAAAACCACAATGAGGTATAGTGATTGCTTTTAGATCTTCAGAAAGAACCCTGTTCATTGAATCCGATTCAACTAAAGTTGGAGAAACAGACACCCACTAGCCACATGTGTGCGAAGCACGTCGGTACTCCTAGTAGGAGTAGGATAAGAAGGAAGAGGGAGAGAGAGGGAAGGAAAGCCCCCCCCCCAATTCGGATTGGGCTTGGGGGGGCACCCTCCACCTAGCCGCTTCCTACTCGGGGGGTTCCGGTAACCCCCGGTACTCCGGTAAATGCCCGAACTCATCCGGAACCATTCTGATGTCCAAACATAGCCTTCCAATATATCGATCTTTATGTGTTGACCATTTCGAGACTGCTCTTCATGTCCGTGATCACATCTGGGACTCTGAACTACCTTCGGTACATCAAAACACATAAACTCATAATACCAGTCGTCATTGAACGTTAAGCGTGCGGACCCTATGGATTCGAGAACTATGTAGACATGACCGAGACTTACTTCTGGTTAATAACCAATAGTGGAACCTGGATGCTCATATTAGTTCCTACATATTCTACGAAGATCTTTTATCGGTCAAACCGCATAACAACATACGTTGTTCCCTTTGTCATCGGTATGTTACTTGCCCAAGATTCGATCGATGGTATCTCAATACCTAGTTCAATCTCGTTACCGGCAAGTCTCTTTACTCGTTCTGTAATGCAACATCCCGCAACTAACTCATTAGTCACATTGCTTGCAAGGCTTATAGTGATGTGCATTACCAAGAGGGCCTAGATATACCTCTCCGACAATCGGAGTGACAAATCCTAATCTCGATCTATGCCAACTCAACAAACACCATGGGAGACACCTGTAGAGCATCTTTATAGTCACCCAGTTACGTTGTGATGTTTGATAGCACACTAAGTGTTCCTCCGGTATTCGGGAGTTGCATAATCTCATAGTCATAGGAACAGGTATAAGTTATGGAGAAAGCAATAGCAATAAACTAAACGATCATAGTGCTAAGCTAACGGACGGGTCAAGTCAATCACATCATTCTCTAATGATGTGATCCCATTCATCAAATGACAACTCATGTCTATGGTTAGGAAATTTAACCATCTTTGATTAACGAGCTAGTCGAGTAGAGGCATACTAGTGACATTTTGTTTGTCTATGTACTCACACATGTACTAAGTTTTCGGTTAATACAATTCTAGCATGAATAATAAACATTTATCATGATATAAGGAAATATAAATAACAACTTTATTATTGCCTCTAGGGCATATTTCCTTCACAATCTTGTTACCGGAACTATCGATTGGTACTTGTGGGTGACTAGTAGTGTTGATTACATCTTGTAGTTGATTACTATAAGGTTTATTTGGTGGAAGATTATATGTTCAAATCCATTATGCTATTTAATACTCCTCTGATCATGAACATGTTTATCATTTGTGAGTAGTTACTATTGTTCTTGAGGTCACGGGAGAAATCATGTTGCAAGTAATCATGTGAACTTGATATGTGTTTGATATTTTGATAGTATGTATGTTGTTATTCCCTTAGTGGTGTCATGTGAACGTTGACTACATGACACTTCACCATATTTGGGCCTAAGGGAATGCATTGTGGAGTAGCAATTAGATGGTGGGTTGCGAGAGTGACAGAAGCTTAAACCCCAGTTTATACGCTATTTTGTAAGGGACTAATTGGATCCAAAAGTTTGATGTTATGGTTAGAATTTATTCTTAATACTTTTCTCGTAGTTGCGGATGCTTGCGAGAGGGTTAATCATAAGTAGGAGGCTTGTTCAAGTAAGAATAGCACCTAAGCATCGGTCCACCCACATATCAAATTATCAAAGTGGCGAACACAAATCAAACCAACATGATGAAAGTGACTAGATGAAATTCCCGTGTACCCTCAAGAACGCTTTGCTTATCATAAGACATCGTTTTGGCTTGTCCTTTGCCTCAAAATGATTGGGCTACCTTTCTGCACTTTTGTTACTATTATCGTTACTTGCTCGTTACAAATTATCTTGCTATCAAACTACTCCGCTACTTACAATTTCAGCACTTGCAGACAATAACTTACCGGAAACTACTTGTCATTTCCTTCTACTCCTCATTGGGTTTGACACTCTTACTTATTGAAAAGAGATACAATATACCCCCTATACTTGTGGGTCATCAAGGCTATTTTCTGGCGCTGTTGCCGGGGAGTGAAGCGCCTTTTGTAAGTGGAATTTGGTAAGGAAACATTTATATAGTGTGCTGAAATTTATTGTCACTTGTTACTATGGAAAACAATCCTTTGAGAAGTTTGTTCGGGGTATCTTCACCTTGTTCGGAACCACAATTAGCTACCCTCAACCTATTGCACCTACTGAAATTATTGAATATGAAATTCCTTCGGGTATGATAGAACAACTGCTAGCTAATCCTTATGCTGGAGATGGAACTGAACATCCTGATATGCACTTGATATATGTGGAACAAATTTGTGGATTGTTTAAGCTTGTAGGTTTACCCAGAGATGAAGTTATGAGAAAGGTTCTCCCTTTATCTTTGAAGGGGAAAGCATTGGCATGGTATAGGCTATGTGATGATATTGGATCATGGAATTGGAATCGTTTGAAATTGGAGTTCCACCAAAATTTTATCCTATGCATCTAGTTCATCGTGATTGGAATTATATATATATATATAGACCTCATGAAGGAGAAAGTATCGCTCTAGCTTGGGGGAGGCTTAAGTCAATGTTATGTTCATGCCCCAATCATGAGCTCTCAAGAGAAATTATTATCCATAATTTTTATGCTTGACTTTCTCATAATGATCAAACCATGCTTGATACTTCTTGTGCTGGTTCATTTATGAAGAAGACTATTGAATTCCGGTGGGATCTTTTGGAAAGAATTAAACGCAACACTGAAGATTGGGAACTCGACGAAGGTAAAGAGTCAGGTATTAAACTTAAGTATGATTGTGTTAAATCTTTTGTGGATACTGATGCTTTTCAAAAGTTTAGCACTAAATATGGACTTGACTTTGAGATAGTAGCCTCCTTTTGTGAATCATTTGCTACTCATGTTGAACTCCCTAAGGAGAAGTGGTTTAAATATCACCCACCTATTAAACAAGAAATTAAAGAACTAGTATCAGTTAAATAGGAAACTATACTTTATAATGTTGATCCAGATGTTCCTTCTGCTTATATTGAGGAACCACCTTTCCTTGTTAGTATTAAGGAACATGCTAAAGTTTTAACTATGGTTAACAAAAGCTATATTTGAACACCTAAATCTAGTGAACAAATTAAAGTTGAACCTAGTATTGCCATGGTTAAAAATCCCCTAGAAGAAGATATGGATGGGCATGTTATTTGCTTTTGTGAAGAAGCTGCTAGAATTGCTTAACCTGATAAAAGAGATAAACATAGACCTGTTGTTGGCATGCTTGTTATTTCAATTAAAATAGGAGATCATTGTTATCATGGTTTATGTGACATGGTTGCTAGTGTGAGTGCTATTCCTTACACTTCATATGAAGAAATCATGAAAGACATAACACCTGCTAAGATAGAAGAAATAGATGTTACTATTAAACTTGCCAATAGAGACACCATATCACCAATTGGGATTGTTAGAGATGTTGAAGTCTTGTGTGGGAAAATTAAATACCCTATAGATTTTCTTGTTCTTGGTTCCCCACAAGATGACTTTTGTCCCATTATCTATGGTAGACCTTTCTTGAATACAGTTAATGCTAAGATAGATTGTAAGAAACAAAATGTTGGTGTAACTTTGGTGATGAGTCTCATGAGTTTAATTTTTCCAAGTTTAGTAGAAATCATCATGAAAAATAATTGCCTAGTAAGGATGAATTAATTGGTCTTGCTTCTATTGCCGCTCCACCTACTGATCCTTTAGAACAATATTTGCTAGACCATGAAAATGATTTACATATGCATGAAAGAAATGAAATAGATAAGGTTTTCTTTGAACAACGTCCTCTGCTTAAGCACAATTTGCCTATTGAAACTCTGGGAGGTCCTCCTCCACCTAAAGGTGATCCTGTGTTTGAATTAAAACAATTGCCAGACACTTTGAAATATGCTTATTCGATGAAAAGAAGATGTATCCTGTTATTATTAGTGCTAACCTTTTAGAACATGAAGAAGAAAGATGATTGAAAGTTCCAAGGAAGCACCGGGCTGCTATTGGATATACTCTTGATGATTTAAAGGGAATTAATCCCACTCTATGTCAGCACAAATTAATATGGAACCTCATGCTAAACCCGTTGTTGATCACCAACGTCGGTTGAATCCAAAAATGAAGGAAGTGGTAAGAACGGAAATCTTAAAACTTCTGGAAGCAGGTATAATCTATCCTATAGCTGATAGTAGATGGGTAAGTCATGTTCATTGTGTCACTAAGAAAGGAGGTATTACTGTTGTTCCTAATGACAAAAATGAACTTATTCCACAAAGAATTGTTACAGGCTATAGAATGGTAATTGATTATAGAAAATTAAACAAAGCAACTAGAAAAGATCATTACCCCTTGCCTTTTATTGATCAAATGCTTGAAAGATTATCTAAGCACACACACTTTTGCTTTCTAGATGGATATTCTGGCTTTTCACAAATACCTGTCTCTCAACCTGATCAAGAAAATACTACTTTTACTTGTCCCTTTGGAACTTATGCTTATAGACGCCTCCTCCACCTAAAGGTGATCCTGTGTTTGAATTAAAACAATTGCCAGACACTTTGAAATATGCTTATTCGATGAAAAGAAGATGTATCATGTTATTATTAGTGCTAACCTTTCAGAACATGAAGAAGAAAGATTATTGAAAGTTCCAAGGAAGCACCAGGCTGCTATTGGATATACTCTTGATGATTTAAAGGGAATTAGTCCCACTCTATGTCAGCACAAAATTAATATGGAACCTCATGCTAAACCCGTTGTTGATCACCAACGTCGGTTGAATCCAAAAATGAAGGAAGTGGTAAGAACGGAAATCTTAAAACTTCTGGAAGCAGGTATAATCTATCCTATAGCTGATAGTAGATGGGTAAGTCATGTTCATTGTGTCACTAAGAAAGGAGGTATTACTGTTGTTCCTAATGACAAAAATGAACTTATTCCACAAAGAATTGTTACAGGCTATAGAATGGTAATTGATTATAGAAAATTAAACAAAGCAACTAGAAAAGATCATTACCCCTTGCCTTTTATTGATCAAATGCTTGAAAGATTATCTAAGCACACACACTTTTGCTTTCTAGATGGATATTCTGGCTTTTCACAAATACCTGTCTCTCATCCTGATCAAGAAAATACTACTTTTACTTGTCCCTTTGGAACTTATGCTTATAGACGTATGCCTTTTGGTTCATGTAATGCACCTGCTACCTTTCAAAGATGTATGACTGCTATATTCTTTGACTTATGTGAAAAGATTGTTGAGGTTTTCATGGATGACTTCCCTATTCATGGGAAGTCCTTTGATGATTATTTAAGCAATCTTCAGCGAGTTTTGCAGAGATGTCAACAAACAAATCTTGTCTTGAATTGGGAGAAGTGCCTTTATGGTTAATGAAGGCATTGTCTTGGGTCATAAAATTTCTGGAAGAGGTATTGAAGTGGACCAAGCTAAGGTTGATGCAGTTGAGAAAATGCCATGTCATAAGGACATCAAAGGTATTCCTAGTTTCATGCTGGTTTCTATAGGAGATTTATCAAAGACTTTTCTAAAATTTCTAGGCCTCTTCCTAATCTTTTGCAAAAGGATATTCCTTTTGTTTTTGATGATGATTGTTTAGAAGCCTTTCAAACACTTAAGAAAGCCTTAATTTCTACACCTATTGTTCAACCACCTAATTGTAACTTGCCTTTTGAAATTATGTGTGATGCTAGTGGTTATGCTGTTGGTGCTATTCTAGGACAAAGAGTTGATAAGAAACTAAATGTTATTCACTATGCTGGAAAAACTCTAGAAAGTGCTCAAAGAAATTATGCTACTACTGAAAAAGAATTCTCAACAGTAGTGTTTTCTTGTGATAAATTTAGACCTTATATTGTTGATTCCAAAGTAATTGTTCACACAGACCATGCTGCTATTAAATATCTTATGGAAAAGAAAGATGCTAAACCTAGACTTATTCATTGGGTTCTCTTGTTACAAGAATTTGATTTAAATATCATTGATAGAAAAGGAGCTGAGAACCCCGTTGTTGATAATTTGTCTAGGCTTGAAAATGTGCTTGATGACCCACTACCTATTGATGATAGTTTTCCTGATGAGCAGTTAGCTGCAATAAATGTTGCTAATGGTACTCCTTGGTATGCTGACTATGCTAATTACATTTTTGCTAAATATTTACCACCTAGCTTTACATACTAGCAAAAGAAAAAATTCTTCTATGATTTAAGACATTACTTTTGGGATGACCCACATCTTTATAAAGAAGGAGTAGATGGTATTATTAGGCATTGTGTACCTGAGCATGAACAGGGACAAATCCTATGGAAATGTCACTCCGAGCCTTATGGAGGGTATCATGCTAGAGATAGAACTGCTCACAGGTATTGCAATCTGGATTTTATTGGCCTATTCTCTTCAAGGATGCCCATAAGTTTGTCTCTTCTTGTGATGAATGTGAAAGAATAGGTAATATCAGTAAGCATCAAGATATGCCTATGAATTATTCACTTGTTGTTGAACCATTTGATGTTTGGGGATTTGATTACCTGGTACCTTTTCCTTCCTCTAATGGGTATACACATATTTTAGTTGCTATTGATTATGTTACTAAATGGGTAGAAGCCATTCCAACCAATAGTGCTGATCACAACACCTCTATTAAAATGCTTAAGGAAGTTATTTCCCAAGGTTTGGAGTCCCTAGATATTTAATGACTGATGGTGGTTCACACTTTATTCATGGTGCTTTTTGTAAGGTGCTTGATAAGTATGATGTTAACCATAGAATTGCATCACCCTATCATCCTCAGTCTAGTGGTCAAGTTAATAGTGAAATAAAATTAATTTTGCAAAAGACAGTTAATAGTTCCAGGAAGAATTGGTCTAAGAAATTAGATGATGCACATTGGGCTTATAGAACAACATATAATCCTATAGGTATGTCTCCTTATAAAATGGTTTATGGAAAAGCTTGCCATTTGCCTCTTGAGTTAGAACATAAAGCATATTGGGCAGTTAAAGAACTCAATTATGATTTCAAACTTGCTGGTTAAACGAGGTTGTTTGATATAAGCTCCCTAGATGAATGGAGAACCCAAGCATATGAAAATGCAAAGTTATTCAAAGAAAAAGGTTAAAGATGGCATGACAAAAGAATTCAAAAGCGTGAGTTTAAAGTTGGAGAATATGTTCTACTGTACAACTCAGGTTTTAGTTTTTTTGCAAGAAAGCTCCTCTCGAAATGGGAAGGCCCATACATCATTGAGGAGGTTTACCGGTCTGGATCCATCAAAATAAATATCTTTGAAGGTACTAACCTGAAGGTTGTCAATGGGCAACGAATAAAGCATTATATCTTAGGTACGCCTATCAATGTTGAAAGTAATACTATCCAAACTTTGACACCGGAAGAACACATAAAAGAGTTGTAGGATCGAAAGTATGTCTAGAGGGGGGGTGATTAGACTACTTCACAAAATAAAAAATCTAGCCTTTTCCCAATTTTAGTTCTTGGCAGATTTTAGCAACTTAGCACAAGTCAAGCAATCAACCTACACATGCAATTCTAAGAGTATAGCAGCGGAAAGTAAAACAATTGCATATGAAGGTAAAGGGAGGAGTTTGGAGTGTGCAAACGCAATTGGAGACACGGAGATTTTTGGCGTGGTTCCGATAGGTGGTGCTATCATACATCCATGTTGATGGAGACTTCAACCCACGAAGGGTAACGGTTGCGTGAGTCCACGGAGGGCTCCACCCACGAAGGGTCCACGAAGAAGCAACATTGTCCATCCCACCATGATCGTCGCCCGCGAAGGACTTGCCTCACTCGGGTAGATCTTCACGAAGTAGGCGATCTCCTTGCCCTTACAAACTCCTTGGTTCAACTCCACAATCTTGACAGAGGCTCCCAAGTGACACCTAACCAATCTAGGAGACACCACTCTCCAATGGGTAACAAATGGTGTGTTGATGATGAACTCCTTGCTCTTGTGCTTCAAATGATAGTCTCCCCAACACTCAACTCTCTCTCACAGGATTTGGATTTGGTGGAAACATGATTTGAGTGGAAAGCAACTTGGGGAAGGCTAGAGATCAAGATTTATGTGGTTCGAGTGGAATATCTTGACCTCAACACAAGTGTAGGTGGTTCTCTCTCAGAAAATATATGTTGGAAGTGTAGGCATGTTCTGATGGCTCTCTCTATGAATGAAGAGTGGGTGTAGGGGTATAAATAGCCTCCACACAAAATCTAACTATTAGACACAAATCACCAAACTCGGTGGGACCGAATCATGAAACTCAGTCAGACCAATTTAGTTCAAAATGTGAATGTTAGGATTCTCGGTGGGACCGACATGTCAACTCGATGGGACCGATTTTTTTAGGGTTAGGGCATAACGTAATCTTGGTGAGACCGATTACACAAACTCGGTGAGACCGATTTTGGTAATGGACTAACAGAGAGTTGGTCAGGCAAACTCGGTGGGACCGATTCGCTTATCTCGGTTGGACCGAAACGTTACGAAAGTGTAGGATCGAAAGTATGTCTAGAGGTGGGGTGATTAGACTACTTGACCAAATAAAAACTTAACCTTTTCCCAATTTTTGTTCTTGGCAGATTTTAGCTATTGTAGGACAAGTCAAGCAATCATCACACAATTCAAGCAAGCATGCAAAGAGTATATTGGCAGCGGAAAGTAAAGCATGCAACTTGCAAGAATGTAAAGGGAAGGGTTTGGAGAATTCAAACGCAATTGGAGACACATATGTTTTTCCCATGGTTCGGATAGGTGGTGCTATCCTACATCCACGTTGATGGAGACTTCAACCCACGAAGGGTAACGGTCGCACGAGTCCACGGAGGGCTCCACCCACGAAGGGTCCACGAAGTAGCAACCTTGTCTATCCCACCATGGCCATCGCCCACGAAGGACTTGCCTCACTAGCGGTAGATCTTCACAAAGTAGGCGATCTCCTTGCCCTTACAAACTCCTTGGTTCAACTCCACAATCTTGTCGGAGGCTCCCAAGTGACACCTAGCCAATCTAGGAGACACCACTCTCCAAGAAGTAACAAATGGTGTGTAGGTAATGAACTCCTTGCTCTTGTGCTTCAAATGATAGTCTCCCCAACACTCAACTCTCTCTCATAGGATTTGGATCTGGTGGAAAGAAGGTTTGAGTGGAAAGCAACTTGGGGAAAGCTAGAGATCAAGATTCATATGGTAGGAATGGAATATCTTGGTCTCAACACATGAGTAGGTGGTTCTCTCTCAGAACATATGAGTTGGAATTGTGTATGTGTTCTGATGGCTCTCTCCACGAATGAAGAGGAGGTGGAGGGGTATATATAGCCTCCACACAAAATCCAACCGTTACACACAGTTTTCCAATCTCGGTGGGACCGAATCAACAAACTCGGTCGGAGCGAAAAGGTAAACCTAGTGACCGTTAGAGATTTTCGGTGGGACTGACATGCAACTCGGTAGGACCGATATGGTTAGGGTTTGGGCATAACGTAATCTCGGTGAGACCGATTACACAAACTCGGTGAGACCGAGTTTGGTAATAAGCTAACCAGAGAGTTGGTCAGGTAAACTCGATGGGACCTATTTGCTCTTTCGGTGAGACCAAAAAGTTACAAAAAGGAAATAGAGAGTTTACACTGCAATCTCGGTGGGACCGAATCGCTCTTTCGGTGAGACCGAAAAGTTACGAAAGGGAAACAGAGAGTTTGCAATCCCATCTCGGTGAGACCGAGATCCCTATCGGTAGAACCGAATTGCTAGGGTTTGGCAGTGGCTTATGACAAGTGAAACTCGGTGGCGCCGGATAGAAAGAATCGGTAGGACCGAGTTTGGCTTAGGGTTTAGGTCATATGTGGATATGGGAAAGTAGTTGAGGGTTTTGGAGCATATCACTAAGCACATGAAGCAAGAGGCTCATTAAGCAACACCTCATCCCTCCTTGATAGTATTGGCTTTTCCTAAATACTCAATGTGATCTTGGATCACTAAAATATAAAACGAAGAGTCTTGAGCTTTTGAGCTTGAGCCAATCCTTTGTCCTTAGCATTTTGAGGGTTCCACTTTCACATCCATGCCATGCCAATCATTGAGCTTTCCTGAAATAGTCATCTTGGAATAGCATTAGCTCAATGAGCTATATGTTGTTATGAATTACCAAAACCACCTAGGGATAGTTGCACTTTCAGAAAGGGAAACAGAGAGTTTGCATTTTCATCTCGGTGGGACCGATCGCTCATCTCGGTTTGACCGAAACATTATGAAGGGAAACAGAGAGATTACAATCCCATCTCGGTGACACCGAGATCCCTATCAGTGAGACCAAAAAGACTAGGGTTTCTGGCAGTGGCTATGTCAACAGAACTCGGTGGCGCCGGATAGAAAGTTTCAGTGGGGCCGAGTTTGACTTTTGGTTTGGGACATATGTGGATGTGAGAAAGTAGTTGAGGGCTTTTGGAGCATATCACTAAGCACTTTGAGCAAGAAAGCCATTAGGCAACACCTCATCCCCTCTTAATAGTATTGGCTTTTCCTATGGACTCAATGTGATCTTGGATCACTTAAAATGAAAATATGTAGAGTCCTGAGCTTTGAGCATGAGCCAATTCTTTGTCCTTAGCATTTTGAGGGATCCACTTTTCTCATCCATGCCATGCCAATCATTGAGCTTTCCTGAAATGTTTATCTTTAAGTAGCATTAGCTCAATGAGTTATATGTTGTTAGGAATTACCAAAACCACCCAGGGATAGTTGCACTTTCAATCTCCCCCTTTTTCGTAATTGATGACAACATATAGATCAAAGCTTCGACAAATGATAAATAAGATTGAAAAGACAACGTCGTTTTGAGAAGTATGTGATAAGCAAGAGCTCCCCCTAAATTTGTGCATTATTTAAAATTTGATTTTGAATGCAAATGCACAATCGATTAGGATCATGGGTTACTCTTCCATGTCACATACAACTTGGTGGAGCACTCAAAATGATAGAGATTAAAAGGGTGCACTCATCACCAAGAAAGTGAATGATCATATAAGGAATATAAAGGATAGCATCATTCAACCAAACATTAAGGGTAGCATATGATCAACCACATGATCAACAAGTATCTCACAAGGACATAAAGTATCTCACACAAGCACTCAATAAAGAAGTTCAACCAAAATAGCAAGAGAGATAAAAAGAACAACACTCTCTCGAAGCCTATGATCTATACATCCCCCCCTTTGGCAACAAGTTACCAAAAAGTTCAAAAATGCATAGTGCTAAACGGCTCTCGGGCTTGATCTTCAGGAGGTGGTGTAGATAGGACTCCAAGGACGAAAGCTTCAGATGATGTAGATGGAGCAGGTGGAGTGGCTGCTGGAGGTGGCACTGGAGCTGTGGATGCTGGTGCTGACACGGAAGCTCGAGTATCTGTCACGGGCACTGTAGCAGATCTTGGTCCTCTGGGCACTCTAGCCAAAACATTTGTAGTAGACTTGCCCTTCCTCTCCTCTGCTTCCTCCTGAAGTTGCTCAACTATAGTTTGGATCTCAGTTACCTTGACATCCAGATCATAGAATTTCTCCTCAACGATCCTCTCCAAACTCTCCTAGTTCTTAGTCAGGGTGGCCAAGCCCTTCTCAATCCTCAGGGTGGATTGGATCAGATATCCAAGCTGGTCTTGCTTGCTCTTCAAGAATACCTGAGATGCCTCTTCTATAGTTGGCATCTTTGCAGCTTTCTCTGCCCTTGCCTGCTCTCTCTTTTCATGTGCTTGAGCTAAAGATGGTTCATTTTCATCCATGACAACAGTGTTGTCTTCAAATTCAGGATATATCGGTAGGTGCTCCTTATCCAAAAGATATGTGCCTGTGCCCATCTTTGAGTTGATGAGCTTCTGAATTTGTGGGGCATACCCACAGCTTCTCTTCTGGTCAGCAACAGTCCTCTTGATTGTCTCAACAATCAAACTCATGACCTTGAACTTCTGTGGGACATCAAATATGTGCAGCAAGTTTATAGCATGTCCTCTGATCATCTTGTGATCAACTGACTTGGGTAGCAGTGTGTGCCTTAGAATCCAGTTTATGGTAGGCAGACCAGACAACAAGTTGTGGACAGATCCAAACTTATGTGTATCCAAAGCAGCATCTGGGATCTCTTTCTACATGTTGGCCATTGTGTTGTGGTCTTTCTTCTTCTCAGCATAAATATCCAAGTCATCCTCACTTTCTTTTGGGCCACTGATCAACTGAGCCCATTCTTCAACAGTGGATTGGTACCTAGTACCATCAGACATCCATACTATCCTTCCATCTGGAAGAAGTGAGCAGTGGAGTAAAATGAAGGAAATATGCCCTAGAGGCAATAATAAAGTTATTATTTATTTCCTTATATCATGATAAAAGTTTATTATTCATGCTAGAATTGTATTATCCGGAAACATAATACTTGTGTGAATACATAGACAAACTAAACGTCACTAGTGTGCCTCTACTTGACTAGCTCGTTAATCAAAGATGGTTATGTTTCCTAACCATAGACATGTGTTGTCATTTGATTAACGGGATCACATCATTAGGAGAATGATGTGATTGACATGACCCATTCCATTAGCTTAGCACCCGATCATTTAGTATGTTGCTATTGCTTTCTTCATGACATATACATGTTCCTATGACTATGAGATTATGCAACTCCCGTTTGCCGGAGGAACACTTTGTGTGCTACCAAACGTCACAACGTAACTGGGTGATTATAAAGGAGCTCTACAGGTGTCTCTAAAGGTACATGTTGGGTTGGCGTATTTCGAGATTAGGATTTGTCACTCTGATTGTCGGAGAGGTATCTCTGGGCCCTCTCGGTAATGCACATCACATAAGCCTTGCAAGCATTGCAACTAATGAGTTAGTTGCGAGATGATGTATTACGAAATGAGTAAAGAGACTTGCCGGTAACGAGATTGAACTAGGTATTGAGATACCAACGATCGAATCTCGGGCAAGTAACATACCGATGACAAAGGGAACAAAGTATGTTGTTATGCGGTTTGACCGATAAAGATCTTCGTAGAATATGTGGGAGCCAATATGAGCATCCAGGTTCCGCTATTGGTTATTGACCGGAGACATGTCTCGGTCATGTCTACATTGTTCTCGAACCCGTAGGGTCCGCACGCTTAACGTTACGATGACAATTTCATTATGAGTTTATATATTTTGATGTACCGAAGTTTGTTCGGAGTCCCGGATGTGATCACAGACATGACCAGGAGTCTCGAAATAGTCGAGACATAAAGATTGATATATTGGACGGCTATATTCGGACACTGGAAGTGTTCCGGGTGATTTCGGAGAAAACCGGAGTGCCGGAGGGTTACCGGAACCCCCCCGGGAGAAGTAATGGGCCTTATGGGCCCTAGTGGAGAGAGAGGGGTGGCCAGGGTGGGCCGCGCGCCCCCTCCCCCTTTGGTCCGAATTGGACTAGGAGAGGGGGGGCGGCGCCCCCTTTCCTTCTCCCTCTCCCCCTTCCTTTCCCCCTCCTAGTAGGAGTAGGAAAGAGGGGAGTCCTACTCCTACTAGGAGGAGGACTCCTCCTTGGCGCGCCGAAGGGCCGGCCAGCCTCCCCCCTTGCTCCTTTATATACGGGGGCAGGGGGCACCTTTAGACACACAAGTTGATCCTCGTGATCATTTTCTTAGCCGTGTGCGGTGCCCCCCTCCACCATACTCCTCGATAATATTGTAGCGGTGCTTAGGCGAAGCCCTGTGACGGTAGAACATCAAGATCGTCACCACGCCGTCGTGCTGACGGAACTCTTCCCCGACACTTTGCTGGATCGAAGTCCGGGGATCGTCATTGAGCTAAACATGTGCTAAAACTCGGAGGTGCCGTAGTTTCGGTGCTTGATCGGTCGGGACGTGAAGACGTACGACTACATCAACCGCGTTGTCATAATGCTTCCGCTGTCGGTCTACGAGGGTACGTAGATAACACTCTCCCCTCTCATTGCTATGCATCACCATGATCTTGCGTGTGCGTAGGAATTTTTTTGAAATTACTACGTTCCCCAACATAAAACTGCATGGTCAACTCATCGTTCCATTTGGTGAGCTTCTGGGCAACAAATGTGTCAACTCCACATGCCTGGAAGCTATCATACACACCTGGGAAGTGATCCTCATTCTCCTTAATGAACTCCCAGTCAACCCATCTCATGTCACACACTATGAGCTTCTTATCAAGCAGAATTGTCTCATAGAAGTCCTGATGTTCCTTAGTGTGAAACATGTAGTCCACAATAGTTCTCCTCCTGACAACATATGGATCAGACTGTCTCCATAGTCTCAGTCCTGCATCCTTCCTGATTTTCATGTTTTCTGCAACTGGATGTGCATCATTGTGGTCAGGGATCTTGGGTTTCAGCTTCCTTAGCACTTGAGTTTCATCTTCTTCAGCAGCTTCAGGCACTGGGGCCTTGTTCTTTTCCTCAGCAGGAATGTTTCTAGCGCTTCTCTTGGGTTTAGGCTTCTGAGCTAGAGCAGTAGCTTTGGGAGCAACTTTGGGCTTAGATGGAGCAGCCCCTAATCTGATTGCATCTCCCATGAGATTTTGAGCTTTGGGTGCTGGTGCAGCATCCTCTTCCTCTTCACCATCATCTCTCATAATTGATGATCTGCCAAGCACTCTGGCAGTGGTCTTCTTGACCCTTTCCTTCCTTTTCTTGCCTTCTCCAACTGCCTCTTCAGATGGCTTGGAGGTTTCAGCAGTGGATGCTCTAGCCTTAGACATGGGGACTCTCTTTGCTGGTGCCTTCTTATGCATCCCTGGCTTGACTGTAGCAGCTGAGCGATACTCCTTTTTCAGCACCTTTTTGTTTGAAGTGGCCTCATCCTCAACAACCACATGATCTTCATCCTCTGAATCAGAAGTTCTCTTCTTCCTCGTCCTGGTAGCTGCCTTTGGCAAGTTACTTGGTGTGCTCCTGCTGCCATCATCAGAAGAACTGGAGGGACTAGTGCCCTCACTCATCTAGACCTATTGTTCAGATTTGTTCTGGCTGTCACTTTGGTCAGACATCGTGCAAGCAAACTGTCAGCGGACCCTGTGAATAGATTATAGATGAGGTAGAGTAGATGAGCATCACAAAGTATAGGAGTTTTGCAAAACAGATGACTTAAAAACTTAGTTTTAGTTCTTCACAGAAAGCATTTCGGAGCTACCGATTTGTAAACTCGGTGATGCCGAAGCAGCTTTTGGAACCTAAACTAGTGAACTCGGTCAGACCGAGTCACAGTTCGGTGGCACCGAGACTGCTAGGGTTTCACAGAGAATTGAACTCGGTCACACCGATTTGCAATTTTCGGTCAGACCAAAAACGCATGTGCAATGGCCTAAGCCAAATTGGTGAGACCGATTTCTACAACTCGGTCGGTCCGAGATGAATTCGTCGGAGACCTAACCCTAAATTTTCAAATCAAAACTAATCTATGGGACGTTTTCCCTGGACAGGATGATTTCATTCGTGGCAAGAATCATGGCAAAGCAATGTGCTAAGAATCAGAGTTATGGATTAGCACAAAGATCAAGTTCGTACCCTAGTTCGGCGGCGACCTTGCTACGGTGGCAACAGCAGGGCAGATTGCCGTTGACGGTGACGGAGACCAGCGGCGGGAGGTCGCTAGCGACGAGAGGATGATCCGGAGACCCGAAGAGGTAGAGTAGGTTATGCGCGGGCGAAGAGGTTTCGGAAATTTTTCTAAAATTTGATCCGTCGGTATATATAACCTGATCTTGTCGGTGTGACTGAGTGGAACAACTCGGTGGCACCGAGATGCAAAACTGCAAGCAGTTACTGCAACTCGGTGTGACCGAAAGGTTCTAATCGGTTGCACCGGGATTGAAAACCTAGATCAACTAAGTGATCTCGATAGGACTGAAAAGGATGAATCAATCAGACCGAAATGCACAAAGAGGTTTTGGAAGTTTAAGTCTATGAAAAATCGGGAACTCCGAGTGCTCCTCACATAGAGTGGTTCGAATCTGACTTGTTCAAACTTTGTGATGTAGCTTGAATAGAGTTTGAGATGAGAAAAGCATGGATAGCTAGAGGGAGTTCTTAGGCATTCTTGTCCATCCATTTGGCAAAAGAGAAAAAGGCCAAACAATCAAAACAACAAATGGATGTCCTCGAATGAGTAAAATATGCAACCAACATGCTCACACAATAAGATGGCAAAAGAAATATGTGACAAAGCATGCACAAACACTCTAGCATCTATTAAGCAATTTGCGATGACTAGGTCATCTATATATGAGTATATTGACTTAGGAGTCAAATGAGAACATTTGATCGTAGGTCATACTCATCGTTTAAACACAAGTGGGGTTACCACTTTTACATAAAGCATTGTTGTGTTCACACCATTAGAGTTGCTTTAGCTCAATTGATTAGTGTAAAGCTCCCCCTAGATGTGATATCCCCCCTAAGAGGGATCAACTAACCTTGGGTTTTGTCGATGATGACTTCATGTAGGTGTTGAAGATGTGGATGCTCAATGTTGATGTAGATCATTCGGAGCAATCCTTTGGAGTGAGTTGCACTTTCAATACCTACATGGGTTAGTCCCTCAAGGAACAAACAAGGATATCCGTAGACATAGAGTGATGTGTACACAAGATGATGTCCATGGAAGCATTAGGTTACCTTGTCCCTTGTCTTACCAACAAGAGGGTTTGTGACTCCTTGAACTAGTGCAAGATATGAAAGTTGTTTGCACTTGTCCTTGCCAAAATGATAAGAGTGAAGTAGGTTGGCGGAGTCACCCTCAAGAATTCTCTAGTTCTTCTTCTTCGGGATCCACACCATCTTGATGGGAATCCTTGGAGTTGTAGTCATACTTGATGACATGGAACTTGATGTAGTCTTGGGAACCCACTTGACCAAGGCCTTAGGTGCTTCCTCGAATGCATCAATCTCTTCTTGAAGCTTGTCCTTGCCTTTTAGCTTGTGGTCTTGTGGTGGAAGATCATCTTGGGCTTGTGTTCCTTGGAAAGAAGTAGGATCATACTCTCTTGTTGAGGAACAAACTTCGTCTTGGGGTATTGATCTTCTTCCCACTCAACTCCATTGGCATTGAACTTTCATTCAAAACCAACACCTTGATTCTTCCGGTGTCTTCCTTGCTTGCGTACAATTTCCTCAAATTTCTTACTTCCGGCAAGGCTCTTGTAAACACCTTTCTCTATAATTCCCTTCAATAAGCTATTTTCTTGCTCAAGTGTAACTTGGCTAAGAGAATCATTAGTGGAATCAAGAGAGCTACTAGAAGCAACAACATTGGATTTAGCATGATTGTTGTTACTACTAGATGAAGAATCTTTCTTGTTCTTGTTACTAGATTTAACTTGTGGTATGTAAGTAGACAAGAGTAAATGCTTGGCAATGTAAGAAGAACTTTTCTTGCGAAGATCATCATTGATTGCCTTTAAAAACTCATGTTCTTGCTCAAGGTTGAGCTTTTCAAAGCGTAGCTTATCATGAGTCTTTAAAAGTTCTCGATGATCTTCCAAGGTAGTTTCATGAGCTAACTTAAGAGTGTTTAGTTCTTTAGTTAGACGCTCAATCTCCTTCTTATCATCGTCATTTGTTTTATCTTGATTATCATGATTAATAGAAAGCTCATCATAGTTTTCATAACTAGAGTTGTTAACAAGTAAATCATCATCTCCTAGCAAATCATCTTCATCACTATTGAAATCAACATACTCGGGGTGTGTTACCTTTGGACCTTTAGCCATGAAGCATCTACCAATTCCTTCATTTGGTGAGTCAAATATGTCGAAGGAGTTGGTTGTCACAAGTGCTAGTCCGGCAACACCTTCATCTTGAGTATATCCGGAGTCGGAGTGATAACTTCTTTCGGGGTGATTGTCGGAGTCGGAACCGGATACCCATTCACCAACATGAGCTTGATGTCTTATTTTTGTGTAGCTCCTTGATGACTTGTCCTTCCTTTCCGAGTCCTTGCTTCTCCGAGAGGGTCTTCGTTCATAACGATCATCTCTACTCCTTCTCTCTCTTGATGGTGATTCTTCTCTCCTACTCCTTTTGGGAGAATCTTCTCTTCTTTTGTAGGGGGGCATACATTCATTAGAGTAGTGTTCGGGTCTTCCACAATTGTAGCAATTACGCTCATGACTAGAAGATATTTTGTCATTGTAGGACCTTGACTTGGAACTTCTTTCCATGCTTCTACTCTTGTAGAACTTGTTGAAGTTCTTCACCATTAGACTCAATTCTTCATTGAAGGTTTGCTTCTGACTTGATGATGTGGGAGCATCACAAGAGGCTTTGTAAGCACCACTTGACTTGTTGTGAAGCTCTTCCTTATCCTTGAGTGACAGCTCATGAGCAACAATTCTTCCAATAACTTCCGTTGGCTTGAGATCTTTGTAATTGGGCATCATTTGGATCAATGTGCACACGGTATCATATTTTCCATCCAAGGCTCTTAGGATCTTCTTGATGATGAATCTATCGGTCATCTCTTCACTTCCTAAGCCGGCAATCTCATTTGTGATGAGAGCAAGCCTAGAGTACATTTCAGCGACGCCTTCACCATCCTTCATTTTGAACTTGTCAAGCTGACTTTGAAGCACATCCAATTTGGATTCCTTGACAGATTCAGTACATTCGTGCATATCAATCAAAGTATCCCAAATTTCCTTTGCATTCTCAAGATGGCTGATTTTGTTGAATTCTTCGAGGCATAATCTGTTGAAGAGAATATCACAAGCTTGAGCATTGTATTGTAGCATCTTCAACTCTTCCGCGGTAGCTTCACGGTTTGGTTCTCTCCCATCGAAGAATTCACCTTGCAAGCCAATACACACAATAGCCCAAACGGTAGGGTTATGTCCAAGAATATGCATTTTCATCTTATGCTTCCAACTAGCAAAATTTGTACCATCAAAGTAAGGACCTATACGGTGGTAATTTCCCTCGCTAGACGCCATACTCTCCTAGGTTGTGAAACCAAGGTTATGACCACCAAAATCTATTGTAATCAAAGCAAATGGAGACCAAAGCTCTGATACCACTTGTAGGATCGAAAGTATGTCTAGAGGGGGGTGATTAGACTACTTGACAGAATAAAAAATCTAGCCTTTTCCCAATTTTAGTTCTTGGCAGATTTTAGCAACTTAGCACAAGTCAAGCAATCAACCTACACATGCAATTCTAAGAGTATATCAGCGGAAAGTAAAATAATTGCATATGAAGGTAAAGGGAGGAGTTTGGAGTGTGCAAACGCAATTGGAGACACGGAGATTTTTGGCGTGGTTCCGATAGGTGGTGCTATCGTACATCCATGTTGATGGAGACTTCAACCCACAAAGAGTAACGGTTGCGTGAGTCCACGGAGGGCTCCACCCACGAAGGGTCCACGAAGAAGCAACCTTGTCTATCTCACCATGGCCGTCGCCCACGAAGGCCTTGCCTCACTCGGGTAGATCTTCACGAAGTAGGCGATCTCCTTGCCCTTACAAACTCCTTGGTTCAACTCCACAATCTTGACGGAGGCTCCCAAGTGACACCTAACCAATCTAGGAGACACCACTCTCCAAGAGGTAACAAATGGTGTGTTGATGATGAACTCCTTGCTCTTGTGCTTCAAATGATAGTCTCCCCAACACTCAACTCTCTCTCACAGGATTTGGATTTGGTGGAAACATGATTTGAGTGGAAAGCAACTTGGGGAAGGCTAGAGATCAAGATTTATGTGGTTGGAGTGCAATATCTTGACCTCAACACAAGTGTAGGTGGTTCTCTCAGAAAATATATGTTGGAAGTGTAGGCATATTCTGATGGCTCTCTCTATGAATGAAGAGTGGGTGGAGGGGTATAAATAGCCTGCACACAAAATCTAACCGTTACACACAAATCACCAAACTCGGTGGGACCGAATCATGAAACTCAGTCAGACCGATTTAGTTCAAAATGTGAACGTTAGGATTCTCGGTGGGACCGACATGTCAACTCGGTGGGACCGATTTTGTTAGGGTTAGGGCATAACGTAATCTCGGTGAAACCGATTACACAAACTCAGTGAGACAGATTTGGTAATGGACTAACAGAGAGTTGGTCAAGCAAACTCAGTGGGACCAATTCGCTCATCTCGGTTGGACCGAAACGTTACGAAAGGGAAACAGAGAGTTTACATTGTAATCTCGGTGGGACCGATCGCTCATTTTGGTTTGACCAAAACATTGTGAAGGGAAATCAGAGATATTACAATCCCATTTCGGTGAGACCGAGATCCCTATCGGTGAGACCGAAAAGACTAGGGTTTCTGGAAGTGGCTATGTCAACAGAACTCGGTGGCGCCGGATAGAAAGTTTCGGTGGGGCCGAGTTTGACTTTTGGTTTGGGACATATGTGGATGTGAGAAAGTAGTTGAGGGATTTTGGAGCATATCACTAAGAACTTTGAGAAAGAAAGCCATTAGGCAACACCTCATGCCCTCTTAATAGTATTAGCTTTTCCTATGGACTCAATGTGATCTTGGATCACTTAAAATGAAAATATGTAGAGTCCTGAGCTTTGAGCTTGAGCCAATTCTTTGTCCTTAGTATTTTGAGGGATCCACTTTTCTCATCCATGCCATGCCAATCATTGAGCTTTCCTGAAATGTTTATCTTTAAGTAGCATTAGCTCAATGAGTTATATGTTAGGAATTACCAAACCTCCCAGGGGTAGTTGCACTTTCAAGAGTCCTTCCGGAACACTCCAGAATCGTGAAAATAAAGAGGTACGTGATACGGTAAGTAAACGTACTCCGAAAAATCCGCAAAAATATTTTTTTATCAATTTTGGAATATTTTAAAATTTTGGAAATAAAGAAACTTCCAGGAAGCGTCCCCTGGTGGGCACAAGCCTGGCGCGCCCAGGTGGGTTGTGCCCACCTGGGACACCTTTCGTACTCTGTTTTTCTTCCATATGCTTGTCCTCCAAGATAAAAAAATCTATATATACTTCCCGAACCTGTTGATCACCGTATCATGAAGAAATCATCTGTTCTCTTTTCTTGATGTTTTCTGCTTAAATCTGACATTATGTCGTCCCAAGGCTCCGATGGTGAGAGCTATGTCTCACATCTCATTGCTGACCCAATGACCTATGGGGACCTATCTCCTTGTGGTTGAACTACGGATGACGAGGAGGATGCTCACTTGATGAGGATCGATCATTCAAGCTCGGAGGAGGAGGAGGTTCCTCTACCTCAACCTGAGCACATAAAATTCAAGAAGTCCAGTCTTCCTAAGAGAGCTAAGCGGTCTAATAACCGATCTATTCCTTCTCAATTTCGGTAGAAAAGCAAAGGAGATTTATGTGACAAGATCTTGAAGTTGGAGTTGGAGGTCGATGATTTAAAAGAGGAAATTGCTCTCCTCAACTACAATATGAAAAATTTGAAGGCACAGTTATCACCACCACCTTCATCTTCTTCACCACCAAAAGAAAATTGAGTATCGGGTATGGGCACTCCCCTTGGCTTCCGCCAAGCTTGGGGGAGGTGCCCCGGTATCGTATCATCCCACTATCCTTTTGATTTTACTTATTCTAGTTCGATCATTTGCTTTTAGATGAAATAAAGTTTAGTTCAATCCTTTCTTCTTTGAGAGTTTTCTTAGTGATCTATCCTTGTAATCGTGTGCAAGTTATATAATAAAGTTAGTTTGAGTTTTTACTTTCTTTACTTTCATGTTGCAAATAAAGAAGAGAATTAAAGAAAGAAATAGAGGAAGGACATAAATGAAGAAAGGAAATAAATCAATAAGATTATATACTAACCCTATGGTAGGTGATGGCACCACATAAGGAAAAGTATAAGTAGAAAATTCTATTAGAGATTGACAAACATAGCATTAGTCAATGATGCAACTCATGAAAGAATTAATAAGGGAAGAGAATATTCACATATAGTTATACTATCCTAGAAATCTTTTGTGATTGTGAGCCCTCATCAAAATATTATATGCCAAAATTGTTGACGTTGGACAAGGAAGACAACTTAATGGTTTATGTTTGTTTATATTCACCTAGAAGTCATATTGTCATAGATCCTTTAACATGTGATGCTTGCCCCCTATCTATGCTAGCCAAAAATTCCGTACTAAGTAGAGATACTACTTGTGCATCCAAAAACCCTTAAACCCAAATATTTTTCAAGTGTCCACCATACCTACCTAGGGATTGAGCAAGATCCCTCAAATAAGTTGTCATCGGTGCAAAAAGGCAATAAAATTTGCTTCTAAAAAGTGTGAGATCATTTAGTGTAAGAGAAAATTGAGTGTTGTACGAACTTGGATGACAAAGAATAAAAGCGACAAACTGTATGATAAAGGTTGTCATCTTAAGGGGCAATACAACGTGACGTTCTCTTGCACTAAGGGATTGAACATACAAACAAATAAGCGCATGGCAACCTCTGCTCCCCTCTGTAAAGGGCCTATCTTTTACTTTTATGCAAAGAGTCAAAGTTTTTCTCTCTATTCCTTTTATTTTTCTCTTTTGTCAAGCATCATGTGATGAGGAAAGATCTAGGCACATATGTCCAATTGAATATAGATAGCATGAGTTATTATTGTTGACATCACCCTTGAGGTGAGTATGTTGGGAGGCGAAACTATAAGCCCCTATCTTTCTATGTGTCCGGTTGAGACATTTTGTTCATGGGTACGAGGTGAGTGTTAGCAATCATAGAAGACTATATGATGGTTGAGTATGTGGACTTGCCTAAAGGCTCCGACACGTGACCCTTCCTGAAAAGATGATGAATTGTAGTTGCAAAGTTGACCGAGAACATAGTTTGTTGGTTTCTAATAGAATTTTTGCTTTATACTTCGATTGTGTGATGAACTATTACTTATTCATGAGAAGTATATGATAAAAGTCCTATGTTTAATTTTGTTTTTGTTATAATAATCAACATGATGCTTCTATGTCCGTATTTTGTTTTTATCGACACCTCTCTCTCAAAGCATGTGGACATGTTTTTCGATTTCGGTTTTCGCTTGAGGACAAGCGAGGTCTAAGTTGGGGGAGTTGATACGTCCATTTTGCATCATGTTTTCTTACTGTTATTTATAATGTTTTTATTCATAATAATGCTTTTTGGAGTAATTCTAATGCCTTTTCTCTCACAATTTGCAAGGAACACACCATGAGGGAGAATTTCGGCAGCTAGAAATCTAGACATAAAAAAGCTACGTCCGGCTACCTATTCTGCACAACTCCAAATAAGCTGAAACTTCATGGGGATTTTTTATGAAATATATAAGAAATACTGGAGCCAATAAACACTAGAGGGGGGCCACCAGGTGGGCATAACCCACCTGGGCGCGCTAGGCCCCCCAGGCGCGCCCTGGTGGGTTGTGGCTTCCTCGGTCCACCTCCGGTGCCCATCTTCTGGTATATAAGTCATTTTCACCTGGAAAAAAAATAAGAGGAGGACTTTCGGGATGAAGCGCCACCGCCTCGAGGCGGAACTTGGGAAGGAGTACTTTTCCCCTCCGGCGGAGCGATCCGCCGGGGGAACTTCCCTCCCGGAGGGGGAAATCATCGTCATCATCATCACCAACAACTCTCCCATCTTGGAGAGGGAAATCTCCATCAACATCTTCAACAACACCATCTCCTCTCAAACCCTAGTTCATCTCTTGTGTTTAATCTTGTTACCCGAACTATAGATTGGTACTTGTGGGTGACTAGTAGTGTTGATTACATCTTGTAGTTGATTACTATAAGGTTTATTTGGTGGAAGATTATATGTTCAAATGCATTATGCTATTTAATACTCCTATGATCATGAACATGTTTATCATTTGTGAGTAGTTACTTTTGTTCTTGAGTTCACGGGAGAAATCACGTTGCAAGTAATCATGTGAACTTGATATGTGTTTGATATTTTGATAGTATGTATGTTGTTATTCCCTTAGTGGTGTCATGTGAACGTCGACTACATGACACTTCACCATATTTTAGCCTAAGGGAATGCATTGTGTAGTAGCAATTAGATGGTGGGTTGCGAGAGTGACAGAAGCTTAAACCCAAGTTTATGCGCTATTTCATAAGGGACCGATTGGATCCTAAAGTTTAATGCTATAGTTAGAATTTATTATTAATACTTTTCTCGTAGTTGTGGATGCTTGCGCGAGGGTTAATCATAAGTAGGAGGCTTGTTCAAGTAAGAATAGCACCTAAGCACCGGTCCACCCACATATCAAATTATTAAAGTGGCGAACACAAATCAAACCAACATGATGAAAGTGACTAGATGAAATTCCCGTGTACCCTCAAGAACACTTTGCTTATCATAAGACATCGTTTTGGCTTGTCCTTTGCCTCAAAATGATTGGGATACCTTGCTGCACGGTTACTATTATCGTACTTGCTCGTTACAAATTATCTTGCTATCAAACTACTCCGCTACTTACAATTTCAGCACTTACAGACAATACCTTACCGGAAACTACTTGTCATTTCCTTCTGCTCCTCGTTGGGTTCGAAACTCTTACTTATCGAAAAAAGCTACAATTGATCCCCTATACTTGTGGGTCATTAGGCTCCTACATATTCTACGAAGATCTCTATCGATCGAGCCGTTATGACAACATACGTAATTCCCTTTGTCCATTGGCATGTTACTTGCCCGAGATTCGATCGTCGGTATCTTCGTACCTAGTTCAATCTCATTTCGGCAAGTCTCTTTACTCGTTCTGTAATACATAATCTTGTAACTAACTCCTTAGTCATTTGCTTGCAAGCTTATGATGTGTATTACCGAGAGGGCCCAGAGATACCTCTCGGATACTCGGAGTGACAAATCCTAATCTCGATCGATGCCAACTCAACAAACACCTTCGGAGATACCCGTAGAACATCTTTATGATCACCCAATTACGTTGTGACGTTTGATAGCACACAAGGTATTCCTCCGGTATCCGGGAGTTGCATAATCTCATTGTCGGGGGAATATGTATTTGACATGAAGAAAGCAATAGCAATAAACTGAATGATCAATATGCTAAGATAACAGATGGGTCTTGTCCATCACATCATTCTTCTAATGATGTGATCCCGTTATCAAATGACAACACATGTCTATGGTTAGGAAACCTTAACCATATTTGATCAACGAGCCAGTCTAGTAGAGGCTTACTACGGACACAGTATTTGTTTATGTATCCACACATGTATTTAAGTTTTCGATCAATACAATTCTAGCATGAATAATAAACTTTTATCATGATTAAGGAAATATAATAATAATCATTTTATTATTGCCTCTAGGGCATATTTCCATCATGTTTTATATACACTTTCAAGCAATCATATATTATTTTTTGGGACTAGCCTATTAACTTGGTGCCCAGTGTCAGTTGCTGTTTTTTCCTTGTTTTTGGTTTCATAGAACATCAGCACCAAACAAAGTCCAAATGGCATGGAACATTTTGGAGGTTTTTTTTTCTGGACAAAAGAGACACTAGAAGCTTTAGGAGAAGACCAGATGATGAAGCATGGGCCCATGAGGCACTGATGTCTACTACGCAACTTTATTCTTGTAGACTCGTGTTGGGCCTCCAAGCTCAGAGTTTTGTAGGACAGTAACAATTTTCCCTTAAGTGGATGACCTAAGGTTTATCAATCCGTGGGAGGCATAGGATGAAGATGGTCTCTCTCAAACAACCCTGCAAACAAATAATAAAAAGTATCTTGTGTCCCCAACACACCAAATACAATGGTAATTTGTATAGGTGCACTAGTTCGGCGAAGAGATGGTGATACAAGTGTAATATGGATAGTAGATATTGATTTTTGTAATAAGAACAATAAAAAACAGCAAGGTAGCAATTGATAAAACGGAGCATAAACAGTATTGCAATGCTTGAAAATGAGGCCTAGGGTCCGTAATTTCGCTAGTGCAATCTCTCAACAATGCTAATATAATTGGATCATATAACCATCCCTCAACGTGCAACGAAGAATCACTCCAAAGATCCTATCTAGCGGAGAACATGTGAAGAAATTGTTTGTAGGGTATGAAACCACCTCGAAGCTATTTTTTCCGATCAATCTATCCAAGAGTTCGTACTAAAATAACACCAAATAATTTCAAATTCATAATATATACTCAATCCAACACAAAGAACCTCAAAGAGTGCCCCAAGATTTCTACCGGAGAAACAAAAGACGAGAATGTGCATCAACCCCTATGCATAGATTACCCCAATGTCACCGCGGGAATCCATGAATTGAATGCCAAAACATATATCAAGTGAATCAATACGATACCCCATTGCCACCACGAGTATTCATATGCAAGACATATATCAAGTGTTCTCAAATCCATAAAAGTATTCAATCCGATAAAACAAAATTCAAAGGGAAAACTCAATTCATCACAACAAGATAGAGAGGGAGAAACACCATATGATCCAACTATATTAACAAAGCCCGCGATACATCAAGATCGTGACATCTCAAGAACACGAGAGAGAGAGAGAGAGAGAGAGAGAGATTGAACACATAGCTACTAGTACAAACCCTTAACCCTGAGGGTGGACTACTCCCTCCTCATCGTGGTGGCCCTCGGGATGATGAAGATGGCCACCGGTGATGATTTCCCCCTCCGGCGGAGTGCCAGAACGGGGTCTAGATTGGTTTTGCGTGGCTACAGAGGCTTGCGGCGGCGGAACTTTTGATCTAGGGTTACCCCGAGGGTTTTTGGAATATTTGACGATTTATAGGGCGAAGAGGGGGTACGGGAGGTGCCCCGAGGGGGGCACAACCCACCAGGGCATGAGTTTATCTTGTCTACATCATGTCATCTTGCTTAAGGCGTTACTCCGCTTTTCCATGAACTTAATACACTAGATGCATGCTGGATAACAGTCGATGTGTGGAGTAATAGTAGTAGTTGCAGAATCGTTTCGGTCTACTTGTCTCGGACATGATGCCTATATACATGATCATTGTCATGGATATTGTCATAATTATTTGCTTTTCTATCAATTGTCCAACAGTAATTTGTTTACCCACCGTATGCTATTTTCTTGAGAGAAGCCTCTAGTGAAAACTATGACCCAAGGGTTTATCTTTTAGCATATATTAAAACAAAAAATACTTTGCTACAATTTTCTTTTATTTATTTTATTTTGTATTTTTGTCCGATCTATCAATCAAAAATTATACAATTTATTCTTGCTCATAACCATCAAGGGATTGACAATCCCTTGTTCGCGTTGAGTTGCAAATATTTATTGTTTGTGTGCAGGTGTAGTTAACGAGCGAGACGGAGCGGCACTGGCAGAGGCCGATAATCGATCGTGAGAGCCCTTGCATCTCTCTAGTTCTCCACCGCCTCTGGTCCTTGCAGAACCCTATCTGGCGCTTAAGGCTCCCATTACATGTGTTTTCGCAAACGGGCGCCTACACCGTCCGTGCTGGGCCAGCCCGTCTAACTTTGCTTTTTCTGTTTTTCAAAGAGAAAAAATACTATGGGTCTGCACGCTCACAACTCGAATCTGAGACCTCCTGCTTCGAGCTAGGTTGCACTAACCACCACGCCACAAATCTTCATGTGTCCACTTCCATCTCTTTTCTACTTTTCTTCTTCTTTTTTCATTTTTCTTTTCCCTTTTCCCTTTTTCCCTTTTTCCTCTTCTTGGTTCGATGAGCTGTTTTCAAATTCGTGTACTTTTTATGCAAAATTTATGTTTTTTTCAAATTCAATGAACTAATTTTCAAAGTTGATGTTTTTCTCAAATTCGATGAACTTTTTCCAAAATTGATGAACTTTTCTTCAAGTTCTATGAACTTTTTTTAAAATTTGTGAAACGTTTTAAAAAATCATGGAACTTTTTGTGAAATTCGATGAACTTGTTTTCATATTCGATGGACTCTTTTCAAAATCGAAAAACTTTTTTCAAAATTGATGAACTTTTTTCCAAATTCGATGAACCTTTATTTCATATTTGTGAACTTTTTTTGAATACATGATTTTTTTTTGATTGTGTGAACTTTTTTGGAATAGATAAACTTTTTGTACATGTTTGTGATTTTTTTTGAAATCTGAGAACTTTCAAATGTTATTCACTTTTTTTCAAACTGTATTCAAGAAATTTGACAAATCTAAGCTATAAAGTAAACCACACAGTATTCTGTGCAATAAATAGCGAGGATTGCGATCGTTCTTATGATACTGGCGATGAATTCAATCACTAGCGCTAAGTTTTTTTTGAGGGTAACTAGGGGTTTATTCAAAGCTCAAGACATCCGGGATACAAGCAATGTCGGGGAGATTCCCTAGCCACACATGGCGACCCACCGAAAGAGACGCAACTCCATTAGCTATTGAGTGGGCCTCAAAATTATTTTCTCTACGTTCAAAACGGAAAGACACAGAAAGAAAACTATTCCTAGTCACAAGAATTTCCTTTAGGATCAGAGCATAAACCGGTGTTGCAGTGTTGTTAATGTTCGAGATCACCTCAAGGCAGTCCGAGGCTATCACCAGATTCTGAAGATTCAAGTCCCGAGCAAGCGCTAGAGCTTCACTGCATGCATGCGCCTCCAAACTCGTTGGATCAATCAGGCCATCAAAAACCACAGCAGAAGCCCCTAAGTACCTGCATGTACTATCACATCACACCACATCCGCTGCTCCTTTCTCCCCCAGGGATGAGACTCCACCATCATAGTTCAGCTTGGCTGCGTTTTCTCCAGGTGGGAGCCACACCTTCACCCTAGGCACCTTAGACAGAGGAGGATTAACTCGCGAGGTACGCACAGCAGCAATGTCCAGATCCTCTAAGAATCGCCTTATAAAGCAGATTGTAGAGAGTGGGCTTTGAAATTCATCCTCATGTATGGCCTTCCTCCTTTCCCACCAGATCGCCCACATGGTGACCAGCACCCGGGCCACATCCTCTTGACTTGTGGTTTCGAATAGCCAGAATAACCAGATTCTTGCATCCTCGCTTCGGTTCGATATCACATGCTCCAGCAGTTTGTCGTCCCCCAACGCCCAGACACATCTAGCCATGCGGCAGCTAAGTAGCGAGTGCCTCCATGTATCATTCTCTGCACCGCATATTGAACAGCTAGGATCATCCGCCATGTGCCTGTCATGTCTAACTTGGCCCGTCGGAATCGATGTATGTGCCAGTCTCCAGACAAAAACCCGCACTTTTGATGGTACTTTCACCTTCCAAAGTAGAGACCAAGACTTTTTCTCTGCTGCAAGATTAGAATGACCTGTTCTATGCTCCAACCAATCCTCTCGTTGGAACTTGATTGCAGAAAGCATTCTGTAGGCCGAACGGACTGAAAAAGTTCCACGTTTATCATAGTGCCAAGCCCAAAAATCGTCCTGAACCCGGGTGCTGAGAGGTATGTTGAGGATCACCTCGACGTCAGGAGCAATGAAGTGCTCATTGAGAACTTGCTTATTCCATGCCCGCGTGGTAATATTAATAAGCTCTAAGACAAGAGATGGAGGGTTTGTCGATCGAGCACACAACGGTCTCAGATTATAGTCCCTCGACATCCAATTATCGTGCCAGATATTAGTGTCATGGCCCGACCCAATTCTCTTGATTAGTCCCAGAGCAAGAACATCCCGCCCCTCCAAGAGGGAGCGCCAAACCTGGGAGGGCGCAGGTCCAAGATTTGCTTCCATCAGATCCCCTTCGGAGAAGTATTTCACTTTGAGAACACGAGCACTTAGCGAATTAGGGTCATGTAATAGCCTCCATACCTGCCGCGCAAGCAGGGCGAGATTAAAAAGCTCCATGTCTCTGAAGCCCAAACCACCCATGAATTTCGGGTTTGACATCGTTCTCCACGAGACCCATGATGTTTTCCTCTGACCATTCTTGCAGCCCCACCAAAACTTCCGAATGATTTTATTAATATGGTCACACAACCCCCTCGGAAGTTTAAAGCAGGCCATCGAGTAAGTTGGGATGGATTGGGCTACAGATTTTATAAGAACCTCTTTCCCTCCTCCTGATAAGCACTTCTCCATCCAACCTTGCACTTTCTTCCAAATCCGGTCCTTCAAATACTTGAAAGAACCCTCCTTTGCCCTGCCCACATCCGATGGAAGGCCCAGATACTTCTCTGACAAAGATTCAGTGTGGACAGCAAGAGTGTTTTTGATGGAGTCGCGAGTAGGAGCAGACACACCCTTGCTGAAAAAACTGACGATTTATCTGTGTTAACCCGCTGGCCCGAAGCATTGCAGTAAGTTCTCAAGAGCTCATTTATACGTGCAGCACTTAGCTCATTTGCTTCAAAAAAGAGCAAGTTGTCATTGGCAAATAGCAAGTGGTTCATCGGAGGGGCATTAGGTGCCACTGCTATGCCCCGTACCCCTCCTTCACCCTTTAGCAGACAGGAGAGCCCCTCGGCTGCGATCAGAAAAAGATAGGGCGATATAGGATCTCCTTGTCGCAACCCTCGGGTGGGCCTGAAACCATCCAAACTTGCACCGTTAAAAAAACAGAAAAAGAAACTGCTGTGACACACCTCATAACTGTCTCGGTGAAACGGTGACTAAACCCCATCCCGAGCATCACTGCCTTCAAGTATGACCATTCCAACCGGTCATAGGCCTTCATCATATCAAGTTTTAATGCACAAAACCTATTTCCCTTCACCCTCTTTGTTTTCATATAGTGTAAGCATTCATATGCTGTAATGAAATTATCCGTGATTAGACGCCCAGGGACAAAAGCAGACTGCTCTTCAGAGATGATCTCAGGGAGGATAGTTTTCAGCCTATTTGCTAAGACCTTTGAAGCAATCTTATAGATCACATTACAAAGGCTTATTGGCCGAAATTGTCCTAAAACTTTTGGACTTGCAATCTTTGGAATCAAAACGATGAACGTATTATTAATATCCTCCGGCGAATCTACTCCATCAAGCACTCTGATAATCATCCTTGTGACTTCATCACCACATAAATCCTAATGTTTCTGAAAAAAAGTGTGCGGGAAAACCATATGGCCCCGGGGCCTTAGTGGGGAACATCTGAAAGAGGGCATCTTTAACTTCCTCCTTACTGTAGCTTTCATTCAATCGCGCATTCATATTACCATCCATCCTTGATGGGATATGTGACAGAACATCCTCAATACCAACAGTACCTTCAGATGTATATAGATTGGAATAAAAGGCAGTGGCCATATTTGCCAACTCGTTCAAATCCGTACATGTGGTTCCATCATGCCGGTCTAGCTTTGTGATACAATTTTTAGCCCTCCTTGCACTCGCCTTTCTCTGGAAACGTGTTGCTATCCCCCTCCGACAGCCAGGTGATGCGTGACCTCTGTCTTGCCATGATTTCCTCCCTGTAAGCAAGCTCTACCATGCGGTCCTCTATCCTCTTCTTCTCATCAGTAGGGCCGGATCTCAAGGGGTCCGCCCGAAGTGTGGCAAGGTCTCGTCTTAGAGAGTGTAGCTCATGTCGAACTGATCCAAAAGTGAATCTGTTCCAATGAGTCATAGTCCGTGCCATGTTGTGTAGTTTCGTTGCCAGGTCAGAAACTGACGTTGCTGGACCATCGCCAATCCATGCTGTCTCCACCAAGCCTCTGAACCGATCATCCTGCTCCCAAGCACACTCATATCTAAACGGCTTTTTCAAGCCAAGGCGTATGTTTCCTTCCTCGAGTTCATTTATAAGAAGGATAGGGCTATGATCACTCTTTACCGCGGTCAGATGCTCAACACTTGCAAAAGGGAACATATTAGACCAACTAGGCGAAGCAAGAGCTCTGTCAAGACGTACCCTGCAGAATTCACCTCCCGTCACCCTTTTCTCCCATGTCCAGCCCAGCCCTTTGTACCCAAGATCGACAGGCCGCAGACGTCAACTGCTTCTCTGAACCCTTCGATTTGTGCACTGTCTCATGTGTTGGGGCCCATCTGCTCCTCCTGATGCAAGATTTCATTAAAATCCCCGATGCATAACCACGGAAGAGTGCTTTCACCTCTCAACCTTTTCATAGTATCCCAAGTTTTGTATCTCAAACTTCGATTAGCCTCGTCATAGAAGCAAGTAAGGCGCCACTGCTCCCCACCTTGTTCCGAGACCCAAGAATCAATGTGATACTGAGAGAAATTCTTTATTACCAAATTGACTTCTGACTTCCAAAAAATACATAAACCTCCACTACGCCCACTACTAGCTACTGTGAAACTACTCTGAAAACCTAAAGAAGCCGCCAAACCTTCCACTCGATTCTTCACAATCCGAGTCTCGACAATGCAAAGAACCGACAGCGCACTGGCCCCCACGAGATCGCGGAGCGCATGTACTGTCATTGGGTCGCCAATCCCGCGACAGTTCTAGCACAAAGTTCTCATCTGGCATGGCGGTCCTCCTCAAGGGAGGCCGCCTCACTTGTTTGAACCACTGTATCATCTTCTGCTCCATCTTGACACCTCCTCTTCACAATGGAGTCCTTTTCCGGAGTGGATACCGCAGCATTTGAAACTGTCGCTCGAGTAACACCTTCAATCATCATGACAGTCCCGGCAACCCGGCCAGCCAAATGGTTGAGCTGTTGCCCACGAACATTCAGTGTGCCGTCCGCCTCGACCAGCCTCTTCCTTGCCCCCCTGTCCACTCTCTCTCCTGTGCCATCTCCCTGGTCCTCCACTTCCATCTGCTGCGATCCAAAGGACGGCACCCCTGCTCCGGGATCAGCTCTCCCCCTACCACCCATCAAGCCTCTTCCACCCCTGCCTCCTCTCTCTCCTCTTCCTGCATCCCTTCCTCTCCCTCTACCACCACCCTCTCCTCTACCCCGTCCCCCTCCGCCCTAGACTACTGGCACCTCCGGCTCCCATAGTAGCCACTCACCCCGGTGGTTAGGCTAACACATACACTAGTGTAACGTGCGTGTTCGATTCCTGAAAGAGGCCTACTTTTCTGCATCTCATTCGTGGGCCGGCCCATGAGGGAATATTCCATTTGCGGCGCTGAAGGTGCTGCGTATGCGAAATCACTAACTAAGAAGTACTTTTTTCAAAAATTAGTCCCATCTCCTCTGATTGCGACATCTGTTTTCCCTTTTTTTATCTGTTTATTCAAAATATTTTATCTTTTAAATCATGCGTCCAAATGTCGAACCACCATTGGATTCCTCGCGTCGACATCTTCAAAACAAGATCTTATGTTGATAGATTTTGACCATTTTTTTCATGAAAAAACCAGATAAAATTTTTTGAACGGAAAAACCGAATTGAGAGCATGTTTTTTCTCTTTCTGAAAGAGGCACGGTCGTGCCTCTCACGTAAGCACAACTGTACCTTTCGCGTAAGCAAAACCATGCCTCTCACGGAAGGAAAAAAACACACAAAACACATTTTTTTTCGTTTTCGAGAGGCACGACCATGCCTCTCATGCAAGCATAACCGTGTCTCTCGCGGAAGGAAAAAATAAAAAACCCGTTTTTTCCCGTTTTCGAGAGGCACGGCCATTTCTCTCGCGAAAGTACAACTGTGCCTCTCGTGAAAGCAAAATAGTGCTTCTCGCGAAAGGAAAAAAACAGAAAACATGTTTTTTTTCGTTTCCGAGAGGCATAACCGTGCCGTGCATCTCGCAGAAGCAAAAGCGTGCCTCTAGCGAAAGGAAAAAATAGATAACGCGTTTTTTCGTTTCCGAGAGGCATAGCCGTGCCTCTCGTGAAAGCAAAATCGTGCCTTTCGCAGAGGCAAAAAGACGTGTTATTTCACACAACTTTTTGGTCCAAATGCTAAGAAAGACCGGTGATAAACAAAAAAAATCTAAAAATACCATTTAAAAAGCCAAAAACGCGTGATTTTTTTTTAAAAAATCCTAAAGGAGGGCCCATAGCACGACGCGTGGCGGCGGTTGAGACCGTGCCTGACGCGTTCTTAACTCACCCAAATAATCATTGGAAGACTCTCGAAGAAGCGCTCGCCAACTAGTTGCTCTCCTGCGTAGGAGCACCCTTGCTTGATCGGCTGCCATTTCATAACTCAGGCTGCATGGGTGGCCACACAGTATAGCCGCCCCGATGGGCCATGGTGGCTGGCCCTCTGCACGAAGTGATCGTTACTTGCTTGCCTTTGCGGCCCGGCCCACTCGGCGAAGATGCCTTGGCAGCGAAGTACCATACCATTCCCGGATGCCGGCTTCATTTCCCAGCTGGATCTCCACCTCCGTAGTTCTTCCTTCTTTATCAATTTGCGCCCGTCGCGTTGCTTCTTCCCCTCGAACGAACCCCGCGGAGGCAACCAAGTCTACTCCCCGTCCACGCCAATCCTCCACCTCCTCCGCCGCCTGCACCTCGTCGCCGCCGGCCTCCATGATGAAGGACAAGATGAAGGATCTCATGAAGAAGGTCACCTCCTCCTCCGCCCCGTCCTTCAAGGGCCCCTCCCACGTCCTCGGCTCCGGCCCTCCCCCCTCCGCCTCCGCCTCCTCCTCCCGCCCCTCAAACCCTAACCCTAACCCCAGGCCCGCCCCCAAGCAGCAGCCCCCGCGCCCATCCGCCCCCTCCGAATTCACCCCCTTCACCGCCGTCATCTCCTCCTCCTCCTCCCGCCGCCTAGATGCCAACGGCGGCGACACCGTCGCGTGCCCCAGCTGCGGCGACGCCTTCTCCTCCGAGCACGCCGTCTCGGAGCACCTCGACGGCTGCCTCGCGTCGGCCGGCGGCGCCCGCGCCCGCGCGGCCACGTACCTCTCCGGCAACCCGCCCGCTGCGGCCGTCGAGGTCGTGAAGAAGCTTCTCGGCAACCTGCTCAAGGAGCCCGGCAACGACAAGTACAGGAGGGTCAGGCTCGGTAACCCTAGGATCAAGGAGGCCGTGGCGGACAGGGAGGGCGGGCTTGAGCTCCTCGAGGCGGTCGGGTTCACGATCGGGGATGAGAGCGGGGAGCTCTTTGCCGTGATGGACGAGACTCCTGCGGAAGCGAGGCTTAGCGGGATCAGGCAGGCTGTGCTCCTACTTGAGAGGTCCCATCCTTCGGCACCGCTACCGACGCTGTCCGGGTCTGAGTCCAAAGAGAGCTGCCGCAGCGGAGTCGATGAGCAAAAGGAGGTTAACAAGATTGTTGATCGTCAGGTGAGCAGGCGTCTAATTCAATGTACTCCATCAATTGGTTATGTGAATGATCATATTTTGGTCAATGAATTGAACTGCATGGATAGTTTGGTTTGTCCACACTCTGATATTCTGGGTATGCTCATGCAACATCTTTACTCGTGAGAAATAGATTTTGTTTGAACTTGGTGATGAGTAAAAATGACTGAATATTGATGTTCTTACACCAATAGATCATAAAAATGTGGTGCCATTTCTGTGAGGTCAGTGCATAAATTCTGCGGTCATGTTCATATATAGGTATGTCTTAACAATGTGGTGCCATTTCCATGAGATATTGTGGAATCCCAGAAAACTTGCAGTCTATATTACTCCACAGTTTTGATAAAGCACATTTAGACGTGCCCTAGACAAGTTGGAGGTCAGAATGCAGGAAACTAAGTAGTTTGTAAAATGTGATACTTCCTTTTGCTGAACACTTCTATATTCATGTTTGAGTTTTGGCCTGTCTTTTATATTGTCGTGCACTTCTACATTCATGTTTGAGCTTTAGCCTGTCTTTTATATTGTCGTACACTTCTGCATTCATGTTTTGAGTTTTGGCCTGTCTTTTGAATTGTTGTACACAGTACACTTTACCCTATGATATTTAGTTCATACATAAATTAAGTTATTTCTATGTTCTGAACATTGTAGCATTTTGTCAATGTTGTTACTTTTTGCTACAAAGTATGTGGAATGGTATCTTTATGATGTTCCTGTTTGAGATAACACTACATGTTGTCTCTATCGTGTAAGACAAATGCTACAAAAAAATGCATTTTATTCAGTTGTCCAATGATAAAATGTATATTTAAAAAATTGTAGAGCAATTAGTTCTAATGAAACATTGGAACTTGGTCCCTGATTATATATCAGATGCAGATATTCGGATTTTGTTTTTGAATCTGATCTTACTTGCGGGGATGGACGTATCACGTATGGGTTCAGGTAAAACTGTTGCAACTTCTGATTGAAGAAGCTAAATTGACATGTCACAGCTCCCAGCCTGTACTTCCAATAAGATGCATATCATGGTATTGGGATATATCAGTGTCTGATACATATGTGCATAAGTTGGCGGGGATATATCAGTGTCTGATATAATATATGTGCATCAGTTGGCAGAAATGTCAGATCCTCAACTGTGTTTCACCACTTGTTTTATTTTATTTTCCTCAACATGTTGAATTTAGTAACTACTGTAAGGATATTTCTTGTCAAACCTGAAATTTAGCATATATACGACTATATGTGCTCTGATGCCTCCTTTTTCTGTTATGTTGTGCAATTGATTGTCAATTTTGCAGTTTGCTGTTGATCCCATTTATATCTCCTTAGAAACGTAATTTATTGAAGTTCCATGATAACTTCACAGATTCGGGTATTCTTCAATGTCCCTGGAAGTTCTGTTGCAGAAATTGATACACCGGATTCTTTCTACAAACTTAGTGGCGAGGAGGTAAGGAATGAGGCAAAGATGAGGAGGGAAAGGCTGGAACAATCTCGGTTGCTAATTCCAAAGTCATATAAGGAGAAGCAGGCACTGGCTGCTCGACAGAAGTACAAACAAGCTGTCATCCGAGTTCAGTTTCCTGATGGAGTAATTCTCCAGGGTGTATTCCTTCCATCGGAAGCTACTGGTTCACTATATGAGGTACTTCTGCCCTCTATGCTTGTTCGTCCATATGATTTTGTCCCATTGAGTATCATCTGTATATCTCGCAATCCAGAATGAGGTGGTGAATCTTTTGGTATTTGATTCCACTCTAGGACTTGTACACTTGTCATATACACTGTATTCTGGCTACTGATTATTTGTCAATTGGCATGAACACTCCCAAGTGTAATTCTGGAGTTTGGCTTATGGGCCACTGGCGAAGCTGTAAATAACAGTCTTTATGTATGTGGAAGGCATGAAGTTGTTCCCATGCCTATGTTGTTACCTGGGCTATCCAATGTTATTTTACTCCCTCTGTTTCATAATTCTTGTCGTGGTTTTAGAACTAAAACCATGACAAGAATTATGGAACGAAGGAAGTAGTGTTTAAAGCTATATTCTCCTAGCATTGCGTATTCACTTCATTACTGGTTTTGTAGCATTTGGTTAATCTGCTGCTTTCCCTGATGCAGTTTGTCGCGGACGCTTTGAAGCAGCCAGGTTTGGAATTTGATCTTATCTGTCCAGCTGTTCCTAGGTCACGTGTGCTACCACATTCTCCAAATACAGGAGAGCGGGCACGCACGTTGCAAGATGAAGGCCTAGTACCTTCTGCTCTCCTCAAATTCAAGCCCAATGAGACTGATTCTGTTGTGTTCACCGGCTTGCTTGACAAGCTTCTGGAGGCTAGTGAACCACTTACAGCTGCATCCTCTTGATTGTTGGAGTTCGGGCCTACATTCTCCCCTCAAATCTTCTGTTACATTGGACTTCATACTGTTGTAACTCAGTCACAGGGATATGTCATCTGCATACTCGATAGGTTGATCGATAGTCTGGTACATAGATTGCTTGGCGATTGCCATACTTTACATGGTAAAACCCAATAATTCATCAGTCGCACCGTCAACTGTACCTGAGCGATGAGTGAGCTATACAATGTGTACAATGCATTAACTTCCGATTTTGCATTTGATACTAGAACTATCGTTAATTCAGTATCCCGTCTATTGTTAGGTTTATACAGTTTGTTGGCTTGAAATGCATGTGCTGCCTTCGCTGCCGAAGATTTTCTTCAATTGAATATTGGACTGTTATGTGAATATTGATTAGTATATCACTTATGTTTTTTTTTTGAGAAAAGTATATCACTTCTGTTACATGTCACAGAAGGCATGCTATGAGAACATTGTTCTTCGTGTAAGACTATTGGTATAAGACAACCCTTTGTAGCTATTGGAAAATCATCAGATTCGAAAATAGATAGAAGAAATCCTTGAGAAGTAGTATGATTTTCGTAAGTACCCTGCTTATGCTGATATTAGTATCCGATGTAAAAGGAAGGAAATTTTGTCCCAGAACAACCATTGCAATGGCAGCGGTAAAAAACCTACAATGTTTATAGGAAATATTACAGTGTATTTCTCTGGTGAAACATATCATTTTGATTTATTTGACCATTTGTATCCATTCTGAAATTATACCACGTCTCAAAACAGACGGACACGTCAAAGCGCACCTTCACATTCTAGTTTATTTTAATATACGACGAACAATTCTACAATACATGGTGACCATTTTTCAAGAATGCCGTTAACATTTTCAAACACAGGGTGACTATTTTTTAAATATGGGAAGGACATTTATACACATGAATGTCACTATATTTTATATTCTGTAATATGTTTTCCATTTTGTAACTATTTTCATATATTTTTATTCTTGTAAATCTACGAAATAAGAAAAAAAATGAAGAAAAGAACCCTGCAAAGCCATAAATGGGTCAGTCCGCCATTGCACAGTGTGTGCGGCTCACTCTATTCCGCGCGCAACGCATGACATAGGAGGTCTTGTTCCTTGCCACCACCAGCGAAGCGTCAATGCTTCGGATTACGGGGAATTTTGTAGGATTCTTATTCTTATGCCTCCTTTAGTTTAGTGTAATTTTGTAGCAATTTTAAAGGATATAAATTTTGTAGGAAAAGTTTCTCTGGAGCCCTTTGGATCTTAGGAATGGATTCCTATTTCTATGTAGGATAAGAACCAATCCTTCACATTTAAAAGAAAACATCAGCCTAAACCTAATGAAAAAAAATATTATTTCCTATGAACCAAGTGGCATCTCTTTCTCTATAAAAATTGAGATACATGTCATCTCATTTTCTATTCCTATGATATTACTATTATATTAGCCAAAGGAGGCCTTAATATTTTTCTTTAAGGAATGCCTTTGGATTGAAGTAATAGTGGCACCCAAATTCCTTTGAAATTGTATACCTATACCTCAAATTCATAGGAGTTGAACTTCCACTTCAACCTTAATTTCATAGACTCGATCGCATTGGATCGAGGCATTTTTTTCCTGTGTTTCATCCAAACAACTATTACTGCAGTTTTCCCATGTTTTGCTAATGTCTACTATTTTGCAGTGTCAATCCTATCAGATGCCGATGTTTTTCATATTCCTATGTTCCATAGCGATGAGATCCAAACAGGGTGAGCTCCTATTTGCCGCTGACCCATTCTTCCCGTGGGCTGTTTTTCTTTCTTTTTTTCTCTTCATTTTTTTTAAAAAACTGACTGTTATTTTTAGGAGCTAGATATTTGAAACGCTAATAAAAATAGAAACGTATATTTTAGAAAAATATTCAGTATGTATTTATATAAATGTTCAGTGTATAGTAAAAAAAAGCTCACCGTGTATTAAAAAAATGTTCGATCTATAAATAAAAGTTCATTGTATGCTAACAAATGTTCGATGTATACAAAAAATATTCATCGTATATAATAAAAAAAATTCAGTGTATATTTTTAAAAATTCACCATCTATTAAAAAATGTTTGTATACAACAAAAATGTTCATCGTATATCATAAAAACGTTCAGTGTGTATATGTAAAATGTTCACCTTATACTAAGCAATGTTCATTGTGCATTTAAAAAAATATTCACCGTACATTAGAAAAAAAAAGTTAACCGTATATTGTGAAAGGTAAAAAAAGAGACATTTTGCAAAAATAAAAAAATAAAACGAAAAAAGAAAAATAAAAAGAGAAAGTAAAAACCAAAATAGAATAAAAAATAAATCATAAATGCAAAAATAGCCAACGAAGGAAAGAAACCCGGGCTGGCCCGTTCATGCCTGCCCTTTAGCCAACGCAACTATTTGTTGCCCACGGTGGTAAATATGATCTTCCCCAAAGAAGCCATAGGTAAGAAAAAACTACTAGTTAAGGAATACCCTTTCCAAAGGTCACTCCCCACCTTGTCAGCTGCTGATAAATGACGCACTACATGTGCGTAACTTGTTATAACATGAGAATTTTTTTCGTAGTTTCTTTATTCTAAACGTATGATTTCTTGAACCGTGCATCGAAATACATAACTGTTTGGACTTCTCACATCGAGAGATTCGAAACTAGATCTCATGTTAATAGGTTTCGACAAACCTTTTTTCCACGGAAAAACCAAAAATATCAGAAATCGATAAAACAGAAATGAAAAAAGCGAATACCGATAAAAAAATCCAAAAACTCTAAATAAACCAGCAAATGAAAAAAACAAAAAAAAACTTAAGCCTGAAAGCACGGTTGTGTACATATTTTTTTCCGGGAAAACACATGTTGTGCTTCTCATGGAAGCAAGGTAGTGCTTCTAGCAGAAGCACAACTGTGCTTCTTATAGAAGCGGAAGTAAATTTGTGCTTTTGGTGAAAGGACAAATTGTGCTTCTCGCAAAACAAATTTGCGCTTTCACGAGAAACACAAATGTGCTTCTCATGGAAGCACATTTTTATTTTCGAGAAGCACAGACGTGC
>NC_057806.1:414563005-414567276 GCF_018294505.1 Triticum aestivum
CCAGGCCAAAACAACTAGATGGGCCAGCAAACATGCTGCAATTAATGGGCCAGATGAACTGTTTGTACCGCATTCTGTTTCCAACAAACCCGGGCCATGGCCCAGCATGGTCTACACGCTCATCTAAAAATGTCTGTCAATTCTAAAAAAACTGAAAAAGACTGTCACCCCTAAAAATATATCTAAAAAGATGGTCTATTGCTCAAAAATAAAATCTAAGAAAGACTGTCTATTTCAAAAAAAAAAAACTAACTGCCTAAGATATGCAAAATGACGAAGCAAAACTTTGATCTCTAATCGTTTTTTTTATAACCAACCCCGCTAACCATCTAAAGCAGCAATTCTTTTCTTCTGCCACAGGAGAACGTGGAGCTGGTGCCTAGCGCTAATCATCTACTAATCCCTTTGGCTTTGGGGCTTTCATTTCATTTCATTTCAAAAAGAAAAGGATCATCATACGCACCGACGAACCCCGTTACGCGAGTGTGCGTACGGATCTCCATCTCCGTCTCCATGGCCGCATGCATGTGTACGCTGTACGTGAGCTCACGCGCATCACATCCACCAAGTTGGCCATAAACTAAACCACCGCGCCAAGATCACATCTCGCTTTGCAACCAATAATTGTTTGTTTAAGCGAACATGCACGGCAACCTACGGCTTAAGTAACCCCCGGCCCAACCCCACACGCCCGATTACTTTACTGGCCACGCTGCTCTAAAGCCGCTTAACCAATACTATAATCCGATTGATTAACCAACCAAACCAACGATTGCCAGCTCGCCTCTCGCTCGCGTCTTCGCCCGCAATCATCCGCCGAGGTCGCAAATTCTTTACGTTCTTCAAGCAGCCATCTCTCCCTTTGTAGAGCGTGACGCCTGCCGGCCCTCGTAGATTTGGCGCATGAGTGGTCTGCTGCAAAGTACTCCCTCCGTTTCAAATTACTTGTCTAGATACATCCGTATCTAGACAAATCTAAGACAAGTAATTCAGAACGGAGGGAGTAACAATCTTTGACCGGATCGTGCATGTGTCTCCCTGCCGCTTTTTGGCTTGTTTGAACTAGTTTTGGTCAGCTTTGCCGGGCTAAACCCTTCGATACGCCAGCCTATTATCGTTTTCTTCTTTATCTGCCGCCCAATCACACGGAACATGTATGTACGCCATGATGCGGGCTTTTGGAACGTGAGCGGCAGCTAAACAGCAGCCAGCTTGTTTTGTTTAATCAAGCATTGAACTTTTCCTGAATAAACATAGCGATAATTAGAATAGTGAGACATGTCTTCGGAAAACAGACTATTCTTTCTTTTTTTCTTTCTTTCTTTGAATAGTGAGACCACTCGATCAATCAAGAAACAATAACTAGGAGTACGTACTATTCTTGGTCAAATGCACCATGTATCCAAGCCTTAACGATCATTGCACATACTGCGTCTGTGAACCAGATGGCCCTATAAAAAAAAACAGATGGAACCGGATCGATGAGTTTTTTCACAAGAAAAAGAATGAGACCCACGTACAGGGGCCTGGGCCCGGCAAGGGCCATGGGCATGATAACGACTCCCCCCCTGGTCCCGCGGAATAATGGAGGCCATTCCCACGGCCCACGCGGTTTGGACCACCCACACCCACACCACACGGGGGAACCGTGCGAACGTGGGCGAAAACGAAGGTGGATCAGACCACGGGATGAGATGAGATGAGATCGTCGTCGCCAGCGCAGGGGCACAAAGCAAGCCAGCAGTAGCAGAGAAACAGCAACAGCAGATCGAATGGGGCGAAGGGCGAGGGCGAGGCGACGACGGCGACGCGACGGGCGGGAGCGGATCGGAACGGATACCGCTCCTGTGGCCACCCACCGTCACGTGGACTCCGGATCCGAACGCGCGAGCGCGACCGCGACTTTTCCACCACCGCCTGTCCGCTGCCCGTACCCCAGTCCCCGTCCCCGTCCATGCATGCTCCCGGCTGCCGGTCCCGCCGGCGAGCGCGTGCGCGCACGACCGCGCCAAGTCAACTGGTGTGTATGTGTATACTCCACTCGGCGCGGGCTCCCTTTTTCTCTTCCCCGTTCAGACTCCCGGGGTTTTGATTTGCTTTTCAGCGGAGATCGACGGGGAAGGAAATGACCCGATGCCATGCTCTAGGCTGGCCAGCCGGGGAGCAGCTAGCGGGATTGTGTGTCGACCACCGGCGGGCGTGCGGGCGTGCGGGTTCGCCGCCTTGCTTGGCGCTTAAGCCACGAGGACAGGGACGTGGCGCTGTGCTTGTGCATGGAGCACGTACGTGCGTGCGTGCATGCACCGGCCGGCTTGACGGTGGCGCATCCATCGCTACCTAGCTCTATAGCTGCTAGTGCTGGCTACAGATGTATGGCCGCGACCGGCAGCTTTGCTTCCCTGCACGCGTATGCGATGCGCTTCTCCTTTGCTGTTACAAGTCCGTAGTAGGGCGTGCGCTAGTGCTCGGTCGATGGCAAGGCGTGGAAGGGAGATGATGCGCACGTGGAGCTCGGCCATTTGGTTTGGTCGCAGCAAACGTGCGATTTCATCTTGCTTGGCTTGGACTCATGCTCATGCATGCATGATCGACCAGCGGTCCATTGCTACTCGCTAGGCTATCATGGTTCATGGACGGACACATCCATCGTATATATAGTACCACCGAAAAGAAAAGATGCACATGGTTGGAGGGACTAAGGAGGGACAAAAAGCAAACCACGAAAGGAAGAAAAGAATGTACACACGAATGATCCACGCGATGCATGCAACACAAGGCAAATATCCATCGTTTCTGCCGAGGCCTCTTGAAATATGAGGTTGGCTTTAGGCCTATACATTTGAGGCGCCGGTCACAAAGAACACATCACATGTGCTCTGCCTCCACGCGCATCGCCTACCGTCGTTCCACTCCCTGCTGCTGTCGTCGGCGATCCCATCCCGTCCACCACGTGTATGGTTGTATGGGAGAGCGGGCCTTCAAAATCCCGTCCTTTAAGATCTTGTACGGGGGAGGGCAATTAGGTTTTCGGGGAGCCCTCCTACGCGATTGCTCGCTGCTGTTCGTCTACATTCATTATTTCGTCTATGTCCACACCAACTTCGTTATTATCATGTCCACCGTCACCAAAGTCGGCCGACTTGTTGCCGAGAAGGCCACTGCCGCCGCTGTAGCTTCGTCCCGACTTACACTCATTGAAGGGACTTATGTTTATTTCTGTTTTAGCAGTACTAGCAATATGCACGTGCTCTAATGGTTATAAATCAGTATGTGATTAATTCTGTCCATACTATGTTTATGACCTATTTCTGGATTGAATTAATTGAATAATTGCTAATATACTCAACAAGGCCCAGCATGTATACATGCGTATGATTGCTCTGACGCGTTAACGTACGTACGTCCTTGTTTGTTCCTTTGCCGGCCTTGTTAAAAGCTAGCCGATCCACGCTCGATTTGGGAGCACTGTGGTGAAATAGTAAATCTGAGATCCTAGCACACGTTAAAGGGACCTCCACACCGCCTTAGCTTTATTCTTTTATGAGTAAAATGCATCATAAGTCCTAAAACTATTGAAGGTGTGTTAGTTTAGTCCTATAACTTTGAAACTGCATTTTTTGGTCCTAAAACTATCAGAGATGTGTCAGTTTAGTTCTATAACTTCGAAACTGCACTTTTGGGTTCTAAAACTATCGAAGGGGTGTCAGTTTAGTCCTATAACTTTGAAACAGCAGTTGTGGGTCACAAAACTATGTAAGTTTGTTCCTCTTAGGTCCTAAGCCTGCATGGTTAGCATTGACCCACCAACGAGTCATTTGGAAATGTTTGGATTGTAGCCACATTGACCCGACCCAATGGGCCCACCAGGTTAAGTTATGAAAGGTAAATATGCAAAAAAAACTAGAACGTTGTCTCGCCTCATTCTCACGCGCTCGTCTTCTCCCACACACAGAATGCTCAGAGGCGACGGTACATAGGCCATCAGTGGAATGATGGGTTGAGCTCCAGCGAGGAGTAGACCGGTCATCTCAGCCTCCCCCAATAGTAGCAGAATGACACGTCGCACAACGTCCAATTGCTACCCAGCTATGGCTACTGCTAGGGTTGTGTCACTCTCGACGACCTCTGCGCCAGCTTTGCAGTTTCCGCGCACTCCTCCGTGTCGCCCGACAGCTCACCACCTATGACCATGCTCGTGCCCAAACAACAACCTACATGGCCAACTCTACGGCAAGGGTGTCGGGGCAACGACGATATCATCAAACAGAGAG
>NC_057806.1:414567629-414570571 GCF_018294505.1 Triticum aestivum
AGAGAGAGAGAGAGAGAGAGAGGTGGGATGGCGTACTCCATCCCAATTGGCTCGGGATCTCCCCGGCGGCCTCGCCGAGGGAGAGGGATGTCGTCCTTCATGCCGACTAGCTCGGGGTCTCCCCGACGGGCACGCCAAACCTCTCAGGGAGGCTACCGTACAGCTCATGGCCATGCAGGTGGTGGACATGTAGGTTGCAGGACACACTGCAACGTGGAAGCATATGTACCACTTTGGGGGACATAAACACATACAAAGGGCTCATTTGAAAAAATGCACCATGGATGGTGACCATGCAAGATTAGGACCTCAGATGAACAAACATACATAGTTCTGAGACCCAAAATTGCAATTTTGAAGTTATGGAACTAAAATGACACACCTTCAATAGTTTTAGGACCCAAAAGTGCAGTTTCGAAGTTATAGGACTAAACTGACACACTTCCGATAGTTTTAGGATCCACAAGTGCAGTTTGAAAATTACATGACTAAACTGACACATCTATGATAGTTTTAGGACTTGTGATGCATTTTACTCTTCTTTTATTATCATTGCTTCGCTTTATCTTTCCAACACAGTACTAGTATTTCACTCGCCATCCGTACGGCCGCTTCAGGGCATCACATGCGGCGGTTAACCACTTGTGGTTCTGCTTTAGTTCTTTCCTACAATTACAAGTGATGTGGGAGATACCTAACCTGATGCATTTAGCCGAAATGTTTTTTTAATAATGTTTAGCCAACATGTGATGCGCTAGCAGCCTCCCAAAGAGCTAGGGTTTCTATGTCTCCCACCAAAGTCACCGTCGGTCTGCCTCGTCTCCGATAGCCTTAGGCTCATGGGAGCGGAGTGCATCCCGGTCTTTACTGGTGGGAGGGCTTTATTTTTAGATTTTTCTTCAAGTTTTGTTAGGGTCTGTGTTCTACTCAAAAAGGCGAGACGGTCGTGGCTCTCTGAAGATGAAATAAGGTTCTCCTCGCCTAGCCCCCGTTTCGGTGGCGGGTCTAGCGCCGTTGGTGGGCATGTGAATGTGTGTCTCCGATGGTTTTGTCTTTGGTGAATTTGCTCGGATCTGGTTTTTGTTCATCTATATTTGTGTGTCTTCAGGTTGAATCCTTCTAATATACGTTACTTTTCATCAGCGGTGGTTATTGTTTTGGTGTGTTGATCCTACGGGGCCTTAGCATGACGATTTCCTGACTGTCTACCACAACAAGTTTTGCCCGGCTCCGGCGAGGAAGGGGCAATGACAGGGGCACGCCTTCGGCTCGCTTCAGTGCTTGTAGTCGTCGCTAAGTGGTCTACGGATCTGGATGTAATTTTTTATTATTTTTAGTATTTATTGTACTACCATAACTTAGATCGAAAGTTTCTCGGAAAAAAATGATGCACCATGTCGCACAAACTAGCAAAATTAGTCTTGATTCATATATCCATACAAAATTGATAATTATATTTTCAATATTATTGGCCATTTAGCCCATTTATTATTTCCCACAATTTCTGCAAATCCCAAGAGGCTCATATGGTTCATTCATGCGTGGCAATGGGAGTGTGGAAAGTTTAGAGCCACCTTGATTTTTTTCTTTTGCGGGTAGAGCCACCCTGATTATGGAGGAAGCGCTGGACCAACATATATGGTTTGCACCTTCACACACCTTTGAGAAGGAAGCACATACATGTGCGTCGTGCTTCCATCTTATTTTTTTCATGTAAGAAAAATAAGTTGAAATGTTTTGCCATAGACGCTAACTTCATCTTCAGTGCGCTCACCTCCCAGTTCCAAAGCTTTTTGATGCTTACTGCTTTCTCATCTCACTCCGCGTCGCACACCACGAACTAATACAACAGACCTTCGAAACTCCGCTCTTTATGATCTTGTATGATAGAATGGCGATCAGGTTTCTAATGAGTGCTTACGGTTGTTGGATCTTTCTCCATTGAGGCGGCGCAAGACGAGTCAACGATAACTACTTCCCCGACGTTGATGACCTACTCGGGGACATGGTCAATGACACGACGACATCTTCTTTCTTCACACCTTACGTACGTACTATAACCTTTCTGTTAGGGGTTGTGCTTGGCCCTACTAGCAATAACAGTTGGTATGGATATGAATTTGACATTTATGTTTTCAACTGCATGACTAGTGTCATCAATTTGTTACTTGATTCGATTATCATCAGTATTCGTATTTTTTATAGTTTTTCTGGATTAAACTCAGTACTATCTCTGTAAAGAAATATAGGAGCATTTAGAACACTACTTTAGCGATTTAAACGCTCTTATTTCTTTATGGAGGGAGTATAAATTTACTCAAATATAATTTTTCTGGATGAGGTGTGGCCACCATATGTGTTCTTGACCCATTTGTTAGGCATTGCGATCGGTCTACCAACAATAGCAATCGGGATGGATATGATCTTTGTCCTTGATGTTCGCGACTGATGACTAGTTCCCGCATTTCATCTACCATTTTTTTTGTTAAACTTAATGAAAAATTACTCAAATATTCAACATATACTAGTTCTTATTATATTCTTTGGCTCTTGTTTTGTATATACAATTAACTATCTAACCATTTCCCGCATAAAAGAAAAAACAACCCCATTTGATAACTTGTTGTGCAAACATTTTTTCTGTTATTTTGCAAATTTTTTGTTTCCGTTGAGAGTAAAAATTGCATTGCGCGCCATGCCTACTTCTTCAAACCGGGGCTTGCGCTGCTTAATAAGCAAAACCCCGGCCTTCCTTCCATTGACAAAATTGATGAAGACCCCCCCCCTCCCCCCAAGCGGGTCAACTAGCGGACGATGTACCAGCGATCATTGATCAATTATTATATACTAAAAATGCGAAGCTTTCGATTGTAAAGAGCAAAAATGTGAGGCCTCCTTTGGTTTGTAGAAATTTTATAGAAATTCTATAGGATAAGATTTGT